>NW_027661975.1:37500-232500 GCF_963422515.1 Blennius ocellaris | reverse complement strand
CCTTCTTCACCGTGGGGGGTCGTTTACACCACAACCAATACCAGTGTCTCCACTAAACCTTCTTCACCGTGGGGGGTCGTTTACACCACAACCAATACCAGTGTCTCCACTAAACCTTCTTCCCCGTGGGGGGTCGTTTACACCACAACCAATACCAGTGTCTCCACTAAACCTTCTTCCCCGTGGGGGGTCGTTTACACCACAACCAATACCAGTGTCTCCACTAAACCTTCTTCCCCGTGGGGGGCCGTTTACACCACAACCAATACCAGTGTCTCCACTAAACCTTCTTCACCGTGGGGGCCGTTTACACCACAACCAATACCAGTGTCTCCACTAAACCTTCTTCCCCGTGGGGGGTCGTTTACACCACAACCAATGCCAGTGTCTCCACTAAACCTTCTTCACCGTGGGGGGTCGTTTACACCACAACCAATACCAGTGTCTCCACTAAACCTTCTTCACCGTGGGGGGTCGTTTACACCACAACCAATACCAGTGTCTCCACTAAACCTTCTTCCCCGTGGGGGGTCGTTTACACCACAACCAATACCAGTGTCTCCACTAAACCTTCTTCCCCGTGGGGGGTCGTTTACACCACAACCAATACCAGTGTCTCCACTAAACCTTCTTCCCCGTGGGGGGCCGTTTACACCACAACCAATACCAGTGTCTCCACTAAACCTTCTTCACCGTGGGGGCCGTTTACACCACAACCAATACCAGTGTCTCCACTAAACCTTCTTCACCGTGGGGGGTCGTTTACACCACAACCAATACCAGTGTCTCCACTAAACCTTCTTCACCGTGGGGGGTCGTTTACACCACAACCAATACCAGTGTCTCCACTAAACCTTCTTCACCGTGGGGGGTCGTTTACACCACAACCAATACCAGTGTCTCCACTAAACCTTCTTCACCGTGGGGGGTCGTTTACACCACAACCAATACCAGTGTCTCCACTAAACCTTCTTCACCGTGGGGGGTCGTTTACACCACAACCAATACCAGTGTCTCCACTAAACCTTCTTCACCGTGGGGGGTCGTTTACACCACAACCAATACCAGTGTCTCCACTAAACCTTCTTCACCGTGGGGGGTCGTTTACACCACAACCAATACCAGTGTCTCCACTAAACCTTCTTCCCCGTGGGGGGTCGTTTACACCACAACCAATACCAGTTTCTCCACTAAACCTTCTTCACCGTGGGGGGTCGTTTACACCACAACCAATACCAGTGTCTCCACTAAACCTTCTTCACCGTGGGGGGTCGTTTACACCACAACCAATACCAGTGTCTCCACTAAACCTTCTTCACCGTGGGGGGTCGTTTACACCACAACCAATACCAGTGTCTCCACTAAACCTTCTTCCCCGTGGGGAGTCGTTTACACCACAACCAATACCAGTGTCTCCACTAAACCTTCTTCACCGTGGGGGGTCGTTTACACCACAACCAATACCAGTGTCTCCACTAAACCTTCTTCCCCGTGGGGGGTCGTTTACACCACAACCAATACCAGTGTCTCCACTAAACCTTCTTCCCCGTGGGGGGTCGTTTACACCACAACCAATACCAGTGTCTCCACTAAACCTTCTTCACCGTGGGGGGTCGTTTACACCACAACCAATACCACTGTCTCCACTAAACCTTCTTCACCGTGGGGGGTCGTTTACACCACAACCAATACCAGTGTCTCCACTAAACTTTCTTCACCGTGGGGGGTCGTTTACACCACAACCAATACCAGTGTCTCCACTAAACCTTCTTCACTGTGGGGGGTCGTTTACACCACAACCAATACCAGTGTCTCCACTAAACCTTCTTCACTGTGGGGGGTCGTTTACACCACAACCAATACCAGTGTCTCCACTAAACCTTCTTCACTGTGGGGTTAGGGCCTTATTTTTTTTTAACATATTTGCTATTTAAAAAAAAGGGCCCAAACGTGTTATGAGGGTCTGCCTGGAACATCTGGCCGAGCCCTCCGTCCATGCAGCCTTCAACTCCCACCTCCGGGAGAGCTTCTCAAGGATCCCGAGGGAGGCTGGAGACATTGAGTCCGAGTGGACCATGTTCTCCACTTCCATTGTCGAAGCTGCTACTCGGAGATGTGGCCGCAGGGTCTCTGGCGCCTGTCGTGGCGGCAATCCCCGAACCCGGTGGTGGAAACCGGAAGTAAGGGATGCCGTCAAGCTGAAGGAGTCCTACCGGGCACTGTTAGCTCATAGGACTCCTGAGGCAATCGACAGGTACCGGCAGGCCAAGCGAGCCGCAGCCCGGGCTGTGGTGGAAGCAAAAACTCGGGTCTGGGAGGAGTTCGGAGAGGCCATGGAGGAGGACTTTCGGTCGGCCTCGAGGAAATTCTGGCAAACCGTCCGGCGCCGTAGGCGGGGGAAGCAGTTCCCCACCAACACTGTTTACAGTGGAAGTGGGGAGCTGTTGACCTCAACTGGGGATATCGTTGGGCGGTGGAAGGAATACTTCGAGGACCTCCTCAATCCCACCACCACGTCTTCCATTGAGGAAGCAGAGGCTGGGTTCTCAGAGGTGGACTCGTCCATTTCCCAAGCTGAAGTCACCGAGGTTGTTGTGAAGCTCCTCGGTGGCAAGACACCGGGAGTGGATGAGATTCACCCAGAGTTCCTTAAGTCTCTGGATGTGCAGGGACTGTCGTGGCTGACTCGTCTCCGCAACATCGCGTGGCGGGCGGGGACAGTACCTCTGGACTGGCAGACTGGGGTGGTGGTCCCTCTCTTCAAGAAGGGGGATCGGAGGGTGTGTTCCAACTACTGAGGGATCACACTCCTCAGCCTCCCCAGGAAAGTCTATTCCAGGGTACTGGAGAGGAGGGTCCGGCCGTTAGTCGAACCTCGGATCCAAGAGGAACAATGCGGTTTTCGTCCTGGTCGTGGAACACTGGACCAGCTCTATACCCTCCACCAGGTTCTCCTGATGGTGGAACACTGGACCAGCTCTAGACCCTCCACCAGGTTCTCCTGATGGTGGAACACTGGACCAGCTCTATACCCTCCACCAGGTTCTCCTGATGGTGGAACACTGGGCCAGCTCTATACCCTCCACCAGGTTCTCCTGATGGTGGAACACTGGACCAGCTCTAAACTCCCCACCAGGTTCTCCTGATGGTGGAACACTGGACCAGCTCTATACCCTCCACCAGGTTCTCCTGATGGTGGAACACTGGACCAGCTCTATACCCTCCACCAGGTTCTCCTGATGGTGGAACACTGGACCAGCTCTATACCCTCCACCAGGTTCTCCTGGTCATGGAACACTGGACCAGCTCTATACCCTCCACCAGGTTCTCCTGATGGTGGAACACTGGACCAGCTCTAGACCCTCCACCAGGTTCTCCTGGTCGTGGAACACTGGACCAGCTCTATACCCTCCACCAGGTTCTCCTGATGGTGGAACACTGGACCAGCTCTATACCCTCCACCAGGTGCTTGAGGGTTCGTGGGAGTTCGCTCAACCAGTCCACATGTGTTTTGTAGATCTGGAGAAGGTGTTTGACCGCGTCCCCCGAGACGTCCTGTGGGGGTGCTCCGGGAGTATGGAGTCCGGGGTCCCTTGTTGAGGGCTGTTAGGTCCTTGTATTCCCAGAGCAGGAGTCTGGTTCGCATTGCCGGCAGTAAGTCGGACCTGTTCCCAGTGCATGTTGGCCTCCGGCAGGGGTGTCCTTTATCACCGGTTCTGTTCATCATATAAATGGACAGAATTTCCAGGCACAGCCGGGGGCCGGAGGGGGTCCAGTTTGGGGACCACAGGATCTCATCTCTGCTATTTGTGGACAATGTGGTTCTGTTGGCCCCATCAAGCCTGGACCTTCAGCGTGCACTGACGTGGTTCTCAGCTGAGTGTGAAGCAGCTGGGATGAAGATCAGCACCTCTAAATCCGAGGCCATGGTTCTCCACCAGTACAAGGTGGCTTGCCCCCTCCAGGTCGGTGGAGTGCCCTTGTCACAGGTGGAGGAGTTCAAGTATCTTGGGGTCTTGTTCAGTGGGGGAAAGATGGAGCGTGAGATCGACAGGCGGATCGGTGCAGCGTCTGCAGTTATGCGGACGTTGTATCGGTCCGTCGTGGTGAAGAAGGAGCTGAGCCAAAAGACCAAGCTCTCGATTTACCGGTCGATCTTCGTTCCTCCCCTCACCTATGGTCATGAACTATGGGTCATGACCGAAAGAACGAGATCCCGGATACAAGCGGCTGAAATGAGCTTCCTCCGTAGGGTGGCTGGGCGTACCCTTAGAGATAGGGTGAGGAGCTCAGTCACCCTTAGAGATAGGGGGAGGAGCTCAGTCACCCTTAGAGATAGGGGGAGGAGCTCAGTCACCCTTAGAGATAGGAGGAGGAGCTCAGTCACCCTTAGAGATAGGGTGAGGAGCTCAGTCACCCTTAGAGATAGGGGGAGGAGCTCAGTCACCCTTAGAGATAGGGGGAGGAGCTCAGTCACCCTTAGAGATAGGAGGAGGAGCTCAGTCACCAGGAGGAGCTCAGGCTGCTCCTCTACCTCCAGAGGAACTGCTGAGGTGGCTCCAGCATCTGTTTCAGATGCCCCCCGGACGCCTCCCTAGGGAGGTGTTCCAGCATGTTCCTCCAGTAGGAGGCCTCAGGACAGACCTAGGACACACTGGAGGGACTATGTCTCTCTATGGCCTGGGAACACCTTGGGGTGCCACCAGAAGAGCTGGAGGAAGAGTCTGGGGCGAGGGAAGTCTGGCCAACTCTGCTCAGACTGCTGCCTCCGTGACCCGGCCCCGGATAAGTGGAAGAAAATGGATGGATGGATATTTGCTATTATAGTTTCTACTTCTGCCGCATCATTAGACACAAATCGGAGCTCCTAAACTCCCTCAAATTTTCACCAAATTTTGCACGCTCATCAAGACTGTCGAAAAACTTAAGAAAATGTCATAATTAACCCCTAGAGTGCCAAAATGTGCTGTCTCGTGCCACTGAGAAAGACTAAAACAACCACCACATTCATAGGAATGTCGTAGAGAGATCAGACTAAAACTCAATTGTTCAGCTCATCAAGACTTAAAAATAACGGTGCTGATACCCCAGAACTAAATCCAGCAAGAAGTCCATAATTTGCCGTTCAAAATTAAATGTGCAAACGCTATCTCCTGAGGCTGAATATTAGGGTACGGATAAGGCATTTTCTAATAATTACGAGCATGATAGGAGTAAAACTCGTCAATATCCCTGCTCGTGCTGAAGGAAAATACTCATTTTGTAACTGTCTTCACACTCTGTGATTGGTCAGTCACACACAGAGCCCCCCCACACACACTTCTCTGCAGACAGCGCTGTGCTCCACTCACACACACACTCACACACACAGACTGATCTCTGCAGCAGCTCAGACACACAGAGAGACTGTCCAGGCCCTGAGGTGAACCATCGTTCAGATTTGTCTACAAGCATGACATTTGGCACAGACGTAGATGATGTCATATTGAACCAATTTCTTGACGGCGCCAAAGACGATGATCACTGGGGTCGCCATATTGGCAAAATCCAATATGGCCGCCACTCGATATTTCAATTTGCCATAACTTCACAACCAAAAGGCATAGAAAGTCAAGTAAAAGCACTTTGTTTGGGTTTTTGACCTCAAAGAATCTAAATCGGAGCTCAAATTTCACATAGCATATGTACTTTTGCCAATCTAAAGTTTGAAAATGAAATTTTTGGACTAAAATATGTATTTTAATACGGACATTTATTGTATATACATTTAGTGGTTCAGTTTGTTTCTTTACATGTTCACTAATGAAGACATTTTATGAGTCTGTTCTTAGTGGACTGTCACTGTAGAAGGTATTTGTCTAAGTATCATCATTATTGATACACCCGACTTCACATTTGCACAGCCCGGTGCGTCGGACTCCAGCTCTGCTACAGTCACAGTTTACTGTACAAGCCCGTTCTCAGCCACAGTGCAGCAGGATGGAACATGCTTTACTGGCATCTTCAAGTGTTGTCCAGTGTGGTACCCAGATACCAGTGATTGCTTTTTGCCAACCCCATGCGGTGAAGCTGGGAATAGTCTGGGGAACTGAGGTTGCCTGTTTCCAGTAGAAGCTTGCTTGAAGCAGAGCCCGCTTGAGATGTTCAAACAAAGCTGCTTGTGTGGGTGGAATGTTCTCCAGGGTTTTTCTACCACTTGTGAATAGACGATGTCTAGCTTCGTTGACCCTGGTCAGTCCACATCCCTTGCTGTACATGATGACCACAAATCCTTCCAGATTCTGCATGTGTAGAGAATCGAGGCTGAGGAGGTTTGGATTATTGGTCAATGCCATCAGTGTTTCTGTGAGACCTGGAGTGTTTTGCCAAGATGTCCAAGCAGTTTTTTTGCCACATCCAAGGAACTGTGATGTCGTGTCACACCCTGTTATTAGATAGATAGATAGATAGATAATAACTTTAATCATCCCCGAAGGGAAATTGTTTTGTTGCAGCAATCTGGTACCTAGGAATGTTATAAAATACAATAGAATAGAATATAAAAGTAAAAAATAAAAAAATAAAAATATTTGGGTAGGACATAAAATATCTGGGTAGGACATACATTTAGTAAAACACAGAACGGAACATGGGCACTGAGAAATAACCATGAGTAATTATATTGAGGCTCTGACGGAGGTCGAAGAGTTAAAAAGTCTTATTGCCGTGGGGAGGAAGGACTTCCTGTAACGTTCCTTAGAGCAGCGGGTTGGCTCAGTCTATTGCTGAAGCTGCTCTTCAGCTGGTCCAGTGTCTTGTGGAGGGGGGGGGGGTTGTCCATGATTGTCCTCCACCACCTCCTCCAGGTGACAAGCTTGGAGCCAACAACAGACTCTGCCTTCCTAATCGGTTTGTTCAGTCTGTTGGCGTCTTTTGCCTTGATGCCCGCACCCCAGGACACCCCAGGACACCGCAGGACACCCCAGGACACCCCAGGACACCCCAGGACACCGCATGACACCCCAGGACACCCCAGGACACCGCAGCAAAAAAGATGGTGCTTGGGACAACAGACTGATAGAACATGTGTAGCATCTTGTTGCAGACATTAAAGGACCTGAGCCTCCTCAGGAAGTAAAGCCGGCTCAGGCCCTTCTTGTAGAACCTGTGTGTTGGTGGACCAGTCCAGTTTATGGTCCAGTGTGACACCCAGGTACTTCTAAGAGTCCACTAAGTCCACGTCCTTCCCACTGATGCTGACTGGAGAGGGCAGGGGCTTGCTCCTCCTGAAGTCCACCACCATCTCCCTCGTCTTCTCCACGTTCAGCAGCAGGTGCTTCTCCCCACACCACTTCACAAATCGCTCAACCAGGACCCTGTACTCCACCTCCCCCCCGCCCCCAACACACCCCACAATGGCCGTGTCATCAGAGAATTTCTGCAGAGAGTTGCATCGAAAAGGGGCAACGCGAGAGATCTGGAAGATCCAAGGTGAGCACAGATGTCATGGAATGGGATGTCACAGACTTTTTTGCCACTCCCAAGGCTTGAGAAGAAGTGTCTGGCAAGGACCACCACATCACTATCAACAGTACGAACAATAGCTATCTTGTGGCCCTGGGCTGCTGCATGTGCCAGATGAAGGAATATCCTCGTATCGGCCTCGGCCTGATTACAAGGTTGGAGTGCTGACACATCGGCTTGTCTGTTGGATAGAACATTTTCGCCTTTGGTACTGAGCAGGAGTTTCCCGCCCCAGTCATTCTTGACTATCTCCTCACTAAGGAAAATGAACAACTCCTTGTTGTCGTTGTTCTTGAGGAATCCACTGTTCCAATCATGTTTTGGGATTCGTGTGCTGCCACTTCCAACCCCAGTTCGTGGACCTGTACCACGACGTTGATGTGTGAGGGACTTCAAACTCTCTTCTGGATAGGTGTCCCATATGGCATCTATCCGGGAAACTGCTGGATTTATCTGGGATTTCAGGAATGGGATCATATGTTGTGTAGCATACTCGGCAAATGTTTTTGCTGATGTAGGTCGCACCATGTGAATAACTGCTGCCATGTCCAACACAACAATCGTTGCACGCCTAGCTTGAGATGACCGACCAGTTGGAGCTTTGATGCATTCCAGAATATCAGACTTGCTGCCGGATCTAAGTGAGCCATGGTCAGCCAAACTTGGTGGTTCCCTTTGATTTTCAAAACAAAAAAACTCTTCCATATCAGCATCTGGTCATGATTGAAGTGACAGGAAGAGTTGTGTGTTAAGAGTCATGTTTTTCTTCTGTGTACCACTGGCTTTGTTGCCTTTCTTGGATAAGTCAGGTCGATTGGCAAAGGTCAGGATGTTGTTATGTCGGATAGTGTTGGACACTGGCACAGTTGCCTTGTCGAGTGTGCAACATATTGTTCGTGAAGATCTTTGGAAACTTCATGGACTTGGCAGAGAGATGTGATGACTTCTTGAACCATGACTTCTTGGGTGTCAAGCGCAAAAAGTTCCAAACCAGCAACAAAAGGATTTCCGAGCTGTTCGATACTTTCAACAAATGACAGAACATCTTTCCTGTATTTTACTTGCAAGCTGTGTGCTTCTTCATGAAGAGCAGTGCTTGAGCTCGGGGTGTCCAAAACCGTCTCAAACTCTTCCAACACACCGGGAACAATCTGGACCTGTCAGCGTGTGAGCGCCTCAGGATTTTCGTACAGCCAAGCAGCCCCACCATGAGCTTGAAGGCTCTTGTTCGACTGTTCATGTGACTGATCCTTCCCAATAAGGCTGAACCTATGTGTTGACCTTTGAACGACAAAGTTCCCTTTCAGAAATTCTGCATGTACATCTGGGTGACTCTCAGCTAGCTGAACCATATCCCGAACATGTACTGGCAGCCATCTCGCATAGTTTGTGTGGTCCATCACGTGAAACCACGTGGAACCATGGACAAAGCTCATCACATACTTGGACAAAGCTGCCAGTTGTTACTGGACATTTTCACAAATCACACATCGATGTCTGTTTTATCACCACCACCATGTCACACGTACCTGAGGAGAAAAATACAAAGATTATTTCGGGGGGTAAACGAGATGTCTTGAATCAACTTTTAACGACAAAACATTGTAAGATTCTATTCGGTAGGTCTGAGAACAAAAGAAAAATAAATATATTAGAAAGTAACCACAATTGAGCAGCAAAGTCTGAAATATCGCACTTCACGTCTGTTTTTTAAAGAAAATTTGCAAATATACTCAGCATATGGGATGTGCGATGCAAAATTTGAGCTCGGATTTGGATTCCTTGAGGTCGAAAACCCCTATAAAGTGCTTTTACACGATGTTGTATGACCTTTAGTCGTGAAGCTATCGCAAAATGATATACTAAGTGGCGCCCACATTGGATTTTGCCAATATGGCGACCCCAGTGATCATCGGCTTTGGCGCCCTCAACAAATGAGTTCAGTATGGCCAAACCTACATCGTTGCCAAATTTCATGCTTGTAGATACATTTGCACAATGTCTCCCTAATATTTCCCTAGGACCCCGGACTACTGTTGGTCTCGTCAGTCCTCCTCAGGTTTTCTTCAGCTCACCTCTATTTCAGTTTGTATGATACTTAAAGTTACTTGGTGAGCTTGTTTCATAACGTACGTGGTGCATTAGACAAGACTGAGCTGAAAACGACTCGTGTCTCGTCAGGCACTGTCTCCACTCTGGTCACGTTTGTTTTTACCGTCCTCTTGCTCTTAGTCTGGCTGGTGGTTTAAAGTCAGTTGAAAACTTTGCTCATACTGATCACGTTGCTTTTGAGAAGAACACAGTGAACAAGGCTGACATATTATTTCCTGTTTGTCACCACTGGATGTTTACATGAATCACCAGCTTCACACATCATTACAAAATAAACAGTCTTACAGACCCCTGACACACATACACACATATAACTGAACACAGAAAGTAGCCTATATTAATATATTTATTGTATGTGGCTGTTCATGAAATAACTACATTATAAATATAACAAATTAAGCTTTATATAGTATTGTAGCGTCCCGCAGGCCGTTGGAATGACCACGACGTTCTTGACAGCAAAGCCGCTTTATTGCCTCCAGAACCTGGTTACTGTAGGCCGTAACCACGCCAACACAGAATACAATCTCCGACGCACCTGGCTGCTCTCTCGCTCATTCACCTCTCTCCGCTCTCCTCCGGCCGACGCACCCAGCACACCTCACCTGCCCCTATTCTCCACCCGCAGCCACTCACAATCCAACGGTGCATTCACTGAACAACAAAACAATCGGAACCATCAGAACATCATTAAAAGACAATAAACTCACAACTATATTACAACTGCAGAATATTACACTGCCCCCCCCTTACTGAATCCCTCGCCCCGAGGGATCACACAAAAAGTCTCTGAGATACCCAGGGGGTCTTGTCAGTCTCTGGGGTCTCCTGGAAGGGGCCGCCCGGGGCTGTATCTGCGGCCCTGCAGCACCCTGTGACTGAGCAGCAGGTGGCCTTAGGGTTGAGGGGGATTGTGGGGGATCAGAAGGGGAAACAGTCCATGGTTCTGGTGTTGTGGCTGCTCTGTCTCTCCGGGGGGGTTTTGCCAGGGGTCCCGGTTGCTGGATTGGGCGGGCATCGCCTCTGTACGGTGCCAACCTGTCTCTGTGGAGGGCCACCCGTCTTCCCCGAGGTGGTAGCTGAACCCTGTACACCACTTCGCCGAGCTTTTCCAATACTTCACATGGCCCCACCCAATGGCAGTCCAACTTCGGGCACCGACCCTTCTTTCGCTTCGGGCTGAACACCCAGACCAGGTCACCAGCCTCAAAGTCCCGCCCTCTGGCTCTCACGTCATAGTTGCGTTTTTGCCTCATCCCCGCCTTCTCCAGCTGCTCACGGGCAAACATGTGAGCTGACTCCATCGTGTCTTGGAGCCGCCTGACATATTCTGGTCCCGGTGGCACCATCGGTGCATCCACAGGTTTTCCAAATGCCATTTCTGCCGGGGTCCTTAATTCTCGTCCCAACATAAGCAGGGCGGGTGTGCACGCTGTGGACTCTTGTACAGCAGACCTGTAGGCCAGCAAGACAAGGGGGAGGTGCATGTCCCAGTCTCGCTGGTGTTCTGCAGTGAGGATGGCAAGTTGTTTCGCCAGCGTTCTGTTGAACCGCTCAACGAGGCCATAACTCTGAGGGTGCAGAGGAGTAGTCCGTGTCTTTTGCATCCCAAGGCGCTCGCACATGGCGGAGAAAACAGCAGACTCAAAGTTCCTCCCCTGGTCGCTATGGATAGTCTCGGCAGCCCCAAATCTGGAGAACATCCCTTCGACCAGCCTGTCGGCCACAGTCTCTGCTTCTTGGTCAGGTATGGCGTAAGCCTCAGGCCATTTTGTGAAGTAGTCCATGGCGACCAGGGCATAACGGTTCCCCTTGTCTGTGCGTGGGAACGGGCCCATAATATCCACTGCTACTCTCCCCATAGGGGCCCCTACTGCCACCTGCTGGAGCGGGGCGCGGGACTGGTCCGTGGGGCCCTTGTATGCCATGCAGAGGTCGCAACGACGGCAAAAGTCCTCCACATCTCTCCCGAGCCGGCCCCAGTAGAAACTTTGCCGGAGCCGACGGAGGGTTTTGGAAACGCCAAAATGTCCCGCTCTAGCTGTTCCATGGCAGGATTTTAACACGTCCTCTCTTAGGACCCTGGGGACCACCACCTGCCATTTACTCTCTCCTGTAGCTGGCTCCTTCCAGGCTCTCTGAAGCACTCCATCCTTCACTCGGAGTGCAGTAAACTTTTCCAACAGTCCCTTAGTGGCAGGTGAGCATCCAGCGACCTCATCCCATTGAGGTTTCCGACCCAACTCCACCCACTGAAGCACGGGGTGAAGGTCAGCATCCTGTTCCTGTTGGACTCTCCATTCCGCTGCGTCGACAACCTGCACTGCATTGCAGGCTGGCCCCTCTTCACCATGCATGGGGTCCCGTTCCTCTTCGGCACGGAGTTCCCCCTCCCGGGCCTCTCTCTTCTCACAGTACCGGCACCCATCGGAGGCACAGGGGCGTCGGGACATGGCATCCGCATTGCCGTGGCGATCTCCTGCTCGGTACTCAACTTTGAAGGAATATGGCGCTAGTTCCTCCAGCCATCGCGCAATCTGCCCCTCTGGCTCCTTAAAAGACATTAACCACTGGAGGTCAGCGTGGTCGGTTCGAACAGTGAAAGGTAGGCCACACAGATAATACCTGAAGTGTCTTACTGCTCTGACTATAGCAAGAAGCTCTCTGCGTGTCACGCAGTAGCGTCTTTCGGCCTTGTTGAAGGTTCGGCTGGAGTACGCGACTACCCATTCTCCATCTGGCCCCACCTGGCTCAATACTGCTCCGGTCCCGACATCGCTGGCATCCGTATCCAAGATAAACGGCAGGTTGGGGTCCGGAGGAGTGAGGATGGGTGACTCTGTCAGGGCCCTCTTAAGGCAGTTGAAAGCCTGCTCACAGTCTGGGGTCCAGGCGAAGTCACTGTCTTTCTGCTGCAGACGGAACAGGGGTGCAGCGATGCAGGAGAAGCCTCGCACAAATCGCCTGTAGTAGGACGCCAGTCCAATGAAGCTCTTGAGCTCTCTCGGGTTGGTGGGGTTTGGCCAATCCTTTACCGCTTGCACTTTCTCCTCCAGTGTGCTGATGCCTTCACCTCCAATCTTGTGCCCCAAAAACTCTAGCTCCCTTCTCATGAAGCAACACTTATCTGGATGGAGCTTCAACCCTGCCGCAGCCATCTTCTGTAGAGTTCGGCGCAGGGATGCTAAGGCCACCTCAAAAGAGCTCCCATGTACCAGAATGTCATCCAAGTAGACCAAACACTCCTGCCGGGGGATGTCAGCCAACACCTTCTCCATCAACCGTTCGAACGTGGCAGGAGCATTGCACAGGCCGAAGGGGAGGACTCGAAACTGCCACAGTCCTCTGCCAGTACAGAACGCAGTCTGTGGTCTGGCTTCCGGGCTGAGGGGCACTTGCCAGTACCCGCTACGTAGGTCCAAGGAGGAGAACCAGGAGGAGCCAGAAACCAAGTCCAGGGACTCATCGATGCGGGGCAGCGGGTACGAGTCTTTCCTGGTCACACTGTTCAGCGGTCTGTAATCCACACAGAATCTCATTTTTGTACTCCTCTTTTTGTTTACCATCACAACCCCAGAGGCCCAGGGGCTGTCAGAGGGCTCGATGATGCCCGCCCTGAGCATCTCATCGATTGCACTGTCTGCAGCAGTCTGATGTGTCAGGGGAAGGCGGCGGGGCCGTATTTTAATGGGCCGTGCATCCCCTGTATAAATGTCATGTTGTACCAAATGAGTCAGGCCCACTTCATCCTCAGTCAGTGCAAAAATGTCTTTAAACTCCAATAGCACCTGCCACAGTTCATCTTGCTGCCCATTGTCCAAGTTGTGACAGTCCAGACCTCTCTCACCACCGTTAGTCTTTCCTCGCCCCCACCCACGGGTTGTTGGTCCAGGGCAGGAGGGAGTATAACCCTTGGGGAGAGGGGGACAGGGGAGTGTGGAGCAGGGGGGGGCTCCTCTGTCAATCTGCGATTTTGCGGGTGTGGTCCAAGGCGCTGTGTGGGGTGCACCATTTTAACTGTGGGGCCCCCATGAAAGGCAAGTGTGTTCTTCCCCAGGTCCAGCACACATCGCTGGACGCGCAGGAAGTCCAGACCCAGTATACAGGGGTCCTGTACTGCTGCAACCCACACCTTAAAGTCCACTGTCCGTCCTCCAGTCCATATAGTCACCACCTCCCTTCCAAGCATAGGGGCTAGCTCACCGGTCACTGTTCGTAGTTTCACCCCAGTATGTTCCAACTGTATACCCGCTGGAACCATATCGGGTCTCACCAGTGTTGCAGTGGAACCAGTGTCGACCAGGGCCGTACATGGAGTCCCAGCAAGGGTGATGGGAACATGGCAAAAGTTTCCTGCATGGGTCCAACCCACCACCCTCACGGACTCCGCGCCGTCATCTGCTTCTGGGGGGAGTGGAGCCCCGCCCCCCCGGCTGTACAGTTGTGCTCCGGTCGTGGTTAACAGTGCAGGATGGGACGCAGAGGAAAGGGCCTGCGTCGTCCCATTTACGCAGGCCCGGGGGCATTTCCCTGAATACCCGCATGTTTTGGGCACCGCACGCTGAGATGGCCAGTCTGGCCACATGTCCAGCACACAGAGGGGCCCCGGCGAGCGCAGACGTTACCACCTGTTGATTGCAGCGACACGGCTCGGATCATTTCAGTCAACTCCGCAGCCCAGGCCGGCTTTTCATTATTCAGGTCCTCTTGGGTCAGAGTTCGCACAACGGGCCCACTCTGATCACGGTCGTTCTCGGCAGCAGTCCCAACAGCCTCTCTCTCCATGGCCAGCTCAAGGGCTTCTTGCAGACTCCGGGGGTGTGCAAGTTGCGTTTGTATGCGTAGCTCTCTTGGGGTTATTGCCCTGATAAACTGGTCTCTGGCTAACTCAGTCTGCACATCCGCGGGCATGTGGGCGTATGCTTTTCTCGCCAGAGTCTCAATCTTGTTGGCTAGTGCTCTGAGCGGCTCACCTGGTCGCCTCTGCCTGCTTGTCAATTCTGTGCGCAGGACACCAGGCTGTGAGCGCTGTCCAAACCGCCCCTGCAGGGCTCCAGCCAAAGCCTCATAATCATGTCTTTCAGCCGGGCTAAGTAGTAGCAAACATGCTAGTGCATCTTCAGTGAGGCAAAGGGCTAGTTGGAGTGCTTTAATGTCCGTAGACCAGGCTTCCACCTGTGCTAGCAGTTCGAATTGCGCATGAAAGGCCTCCCAGTCCGCCTTACCGGAGTATTTCGGCGTTTTAACGTGTGGACGAATATACTGGGCGCCGCCATCTTTGTTGACGTCTGACGTCACGTCACGTTCGGCGCCTCTTCTCGCGTGGTTGCGTTGCTCGGCGGGAAACGACACGGCGTCCGCTGTCAGCTTACTGGCCATGCGTCCGGCCACATGTTCCTCGGTCGGTTTAAGGCCGCTCTCCCGTCCCGATGCTCCGTCGTACTCACTGTCCATAGACTCCTGCTTGACCTTCGGTCGAGCGCCGGTCTCACTACCAGGCTCCATCTCTCTCGGCCGCCGGCAGAGTTAGCAGTCTCCAGGCTAGCCGCGGTTAGCAGTCAGGCAGTCCGGTGGTTTTCCTCTTTTTACTTCTGACACCAAATGTAGTGTCCCGCAGGCCGTTGGAATGACCACGACATTCTTGACAGCAAAGCCGCTTTATCGCCTCCAGAACCTGGTTACTGTAGGCCGTAACCACGCCAACACAGAATACAATCTCCGACGCACCTGGCTGCTCTCTCGCTCATTCACCTCTCTCCGCTCTCCTCCGGCCGACGCACCCAGCACACCTCACCCGCCCCTATTCTCCACCCGCAGCCACTCACAATCCAACGGTGCATTCACTGAACAACAAAACAATCGGAACCATCAGAACGTCATTAAAAGACAATAAACTCACAACTATATTACAACTGCAGAATATTACAGTATTTTTTTTTTTTTTGATATAAAACTGAATCTCAATTCTGAGGCTATTCTGTAAATAGTTTTCAAATAAACAATAAATAAAGCAACTTCTGATCAATCCATATCAATTCCAGACATAAAATAATGTACAGATTTAAGCCCCAGCCAGTGTCAGTTGGACCACGCCCATTTCCGGTTTGGGGCCCCGCCCACTCCGAGTACAGATATGGATACAGAAAATTTAGATGGTTGAACAGATACAGATACAGATACAGGTATAGTGGTGTACTCGCTCATCCCTAGTGAATATCGTATTGGCTTCAAAACACTATTAAATGACAGCGGAGTCAATTCTACTCAGAAATTCAGCTCAACTTTTTGACTAGTTGAATGGTTTGTGTGTGCGACATAAACTAGCTAACATGCTAAAGTGTGGTTTGTGGACTAGCTAATATGCCATTGTGTGCTCCATAAAGTAGCAAACATGCAAATGTGTGGTTTATGGACTAGCTAACATGCTATCGTGTGCGAAATAAACAAGCTAACATGCTAACGTGTTGTTTGTGGACCAGCTAAAATGCTATTGATTGGATTGCTACATATACAAGCTACAATGCTAATGTGTTGTTTGTGGACTCACTAACATGCTAATGTGTGGTTTGCAGACTAGATAACATGTTTAGGTGTTGATTGTGCACTAGTGAACATGTGGTTTGTGAACTAGCTAACATGCTATTGTGCAGTTTTTGGACTAGCTAACATGCTATTATGTGGTTCGTGGACTAGCCAATATGCTGATGTGTGGTTTGTGGACCATCCCAACATGCTAATTATGGCCTTAAATGGACATAAATGAAGTTAACATAGGCTGGAATAGAATAATTATGAAGAGCCCCACCTAAGAAATATATGACCAGCCACCACTTGTCACAACCCTTTTCCAGCCTTTTAAAATCTCTTTACACCCGTCCCTCCTTTTCCATCCTTCGTGTGGCTGCTCTATATTTTTCCCACCTCCTCTGCTTTTTTGTTTTGTTTCCGAACCGCAGCATTAAGGACAAATAAAGACTTCCCTGTATCGAACCCTCTGGGTAGCCACTTTGGTTAATGTCTCACAAAATGTTCCACATTTAATAGAAAGCTGTGGAAAGAGCTTCACTGAGACGGGGTAAATGCTGTCTTTTTACTGAACATATGCTTCAGAGAAACCCCAAAAGGAAACATGAGGTCACTTGGCTTCCTGGTAAGGTAAAGTGTTGACTGTGACGTGTGTTACATAACCGCAGCAGCAGGACTTTTCATGTTCTGCGGACGTCAGAGGGCCCTCGCGCTACTTGACAACAACTTTTATTCAGTCTGTAAGAATGTGTCTGCTGGAATTAACAACACTGAACAAACCTGCTATTGAAGATGAAATAACTTTCATACCAAGACACGGGAAGGGTTTCATTGGCTGTATTCAGCAAACACATCTTCTCCTCCAGGTTGAACATGGTCGGCTGCACCGTCAGTGTGGCACTGGCACTCACGATGGGCCGAGCTCTGGCCCAAAGCAGAAAAGGAGAAACACAAGAGAAAACATGTTTCCTGATGAGTCCCACTGGGAGAAATGTAAAGAAGCACAACAACATGAGCCACAGACTGTCCAATAGCATAATACAGGGGTGGGCAATTATTTTTTTTACACGGGGCCACAGGAGAACAAGAACATATTATGAAGGACCAGACCAAAAGGCTGAACTCAAGCTGCATAATATTAACTGTGTGTTTAGAGCTGAGAGGTTACCTTAGAAAAAAAATTACATTTATTCAATAACATTTCCCAAAAGAAATGGTTAAAGAAATGTGGAAAAAGTACAGTTTTTGATTCATTACAGTAGTGACTATTTTCAGCCACGTTCTGTAAATATACATCATATTAGAAAACAATGATGCCTGCATTTGTAGTTTAATCACATTCACACTCATTCTGGGTTTTTCAGTCCTTATTTCCTGTTCAGTGAGACAAATCTAGTCTCTGTTGGTCTTTAACAAGTGCATCAAAGTCAGGTTGAATGTCATCAGTGAGAGAAGCTCTGTACCTGGACTTGTTAAACTTCATCACTAAGAATGTTTGTTCACATATGTAGGTAGAACCAAAGAGAACAAACATCTTCTGAGCATGTCTCCTCATTTTGATAGTTTGGAAACGTTTGTTGCTTAAGACAACAGTAGACTTCCAGCAGTGGTTGTGACTTAAAGGGCTCTGCCAGTATCACGTCAGATTGCAGGCCAATGAGTTCCAGCTGGACCTCAGTCGGGGCATCGTCCACATTGTGGGTATATGGAGAGGAAATCAAGTGCATTTCACTCTCCATTGTTCTGAGATCTTCAAATCACCTCGAAAACTCACCATGCAGTGCTCCTAACACACAGTAGACGAGTACCTGTGGAGGTGATCATTTGATGGTGTGACTTCGTTCAGGGTTTGCATGCGAGTGAGATGGTTGCTCTCCAGTTACCTTGAAAGAAACTGTAACTTTGTCATGAAAGCTTCAAGTTGTGCATTTCATGGACGAAAAGACCTTCGTGTTCAGTTCAGTCATCAGTGCCATCACATCAACAGCACATGCAAAATCTGCCATCCACTTCTCATCCGAGAGCTTTGGATGTCTTTGCCTTTCTTCTCACCAAACTCTGGGATCTCTGCTTTCAGATCCAAGACACTTTATAGCACTTTGCCCTGGAGCCATCGGACAGCTGTGATAGCCGATGTCACCATGTTCAGTCTTGTGCTCTGCCAACAAACTGCCTGTGATTCAGTGCTCACGCCCTGATGAAGCTTACTATTTTAGTTACAACATTAATCACATCGTCAATCTTAAGTACTGACTTGTACAACATATGCGGATGTAAAATACAATGTAAAAATACCGCTTTCTTATCTGCGTTGATTTCAGTCACTTTATCTTGGATACATTTCAACAGCCCGACATGTTTCCCTGTTAGATTTGGACAGTCGTCTGTTGTGACACCCTTGAGTCTGTCCCACATCAATCCCTGCATGTCCATGCATGCTTTTACCTTCGTGAATAGACTGCTTCTCGTCATTGTCCCTTTCATTGAGGGCATTGCTGCCAGATCCTCCGTTATCTTTAAGTCCGTTAGGGTTAGGCAAGTAACTGGACCGTCGGGGTTTCTTACCTTGTAAGGATCACTAGGTACCATTTATGTTGTGCAATTCAGCAGTTTGGCTATCACCAATGATTAATAATTATCAAAGATAGTTATTAATAATGTGAATGAAATTTAATCTGATCTGTATCAGAACCTCGGAGCTCCACCTGTCTTAACAGGAAATGATAGCCAATTCAGTTCTATCAGTCTCATAAGATATACTAAACAGTTAATCAGGAATTTGAATTAATAGTTGAATTAATTACAATTACCAGAATTAACAGTAAAGCTTGAAGGATTTTGGAGTTCTTGACACAGAAGAGGTCGACATTTCATTCACCTTTGTGCTCATTAATAAAACAGCAAGTATGATTCCAAACATTATATTTATTAACAATGAAAACAAATAAAACACAGATTCTAACTACCTATGTACAGCTGTGTGTGTGTGTGTGTGTGTGGGGGGGGGGGGGGGGGGGGGGAGAGAAAGAGACAGAGATAGATAGTGAGAGAGAGAGAGAGAGAGAGAGAGAGAGAGAGAGAGAGATGGAGGGAGTGTGTGTGTGAGACGTGTGATGGAACTCCAAAACAAGATGGTGGATCACAAGAGACTACATTCAAATGAGAGCAGGAAGTCTGTCCTGGGTCTCGACCATATCCGAGCACTGACAGTGCATAGGAGCCTATTGAAACTGTAGGGATCATTATTATTCTTATTATTATTTGTCAGCCCGAACAGACACGTTTTTGAGGACCTTGGCATACATAACTTTTTGTGAAACGTTGCACATTCATCAGGTATAGTGAGAATTTCGATAATTTGGGGGAGTTACACATGTGATTTGCAAAATGACTCAAAGGCACCACCTGGAAAATCGGAGAAACGGAGCCCCTGAATCCCATTTCACCAAGAGCTACGAATAATTGTCTTCGACCTCCAGCCCTCCAAATATCCCTCTGATCGGGCCAAGATCGTCTACACCACCAACCTCCTGCGAGGGAAGGCAGCTCGGTGGGTGACGGCACTCTGGAACCACGATTCACCGGTTATTCAGACCTGGGCCTGCTTTACCGAGGAGCTTCAGAAGGTTTTAGATCAACCGGTAAAGAAGGGCGAGGCCGCATGGCGGCTTCTCTCTTTTTCCCAGGGCACCATGTCAGCAGCCGACTACTTAGTCGAGTTCTGGATCCTGGCACAGGAGTGTGGAAGGCAAGATGAGGCTCTCTAGGGAATTTATGCCCAGGGTCTCTCGGAGAGACTGAAAGACCAACTGGCTACCCGGGACAAACCCTCCTCCCTCGACGAGCTCATCTCACTCCCCAGCCACTTGGACAACCGGCTGAGGGAGAGGCAGCGGGAGCGTGCTGATCGCCGATCATGTTACTGTCTAGATAGAGCTGCTCAGGCTGGTTTAATCTAGAAAATCATGTTACTGTCTAGATAGAGCTGCTCAGGCTGGTTTAATTTAGAAAATCATGTTACTGTCTAGATAGAGCTGCTGAGGCTGGCTCAATCTAGAAAATCATGTTACTGTCTAGATAGAGCTGCTGAGGCTGGCTCAATCTAGAAAATCATGTTACTGTCTAGATAGAGCTGCTCAGGCTGGTTTAATCTAGAAAATCATGTTACTGTCTAGATAGAGCTGCTCAGGCTGGTTTAATCTAGAAAATCATGTTACTGTCTAGATAGAGCTGCTGAGGCTGGCTCAATCTAGAAAATCATGTTACTGTCTAGATAGAGCTGCTGAGGCTGGCTCAATCTAGAAAATCATGTTACTGTCTAGATAGAGCTGCTCAGGCTGGTTTAATCTAGAAAATCATGTTACTGTCTAGATAGAGCTGCTCAGGCTGGTTTAATCTAGAAAATCACGTTACTGTCTAGATAGAGCTGCTCAGGCTGGTTTAATCTAGAAAATCATGTTACTGTCTAGATAGAGCTGCTCAGGCTGGCTCAATCTAGAAAATCATGTTACTGTCTAGATAGTAGCTCAGGCTGGCTCAATCTAGAAAATCATGTTACTGTCTAGATAGAGCTGCTCAGGCTGGCTCAATCTAGAAAATCATGTTACTGTCTAGATAGAGCTGCTCAGGCTGGTTTAATCTAGAAAATCATGTTGCTGTCTAGATAGAGCTGCTCAGGCTGTTTTAATCTAGAAAATCATGTTACTGTCTAGCTAGAGCTGCTCAGGCTGGTTTAATCTAGAAAATCGTGTTACTGTCTAGATAGAGCTGCTCAGGCTGGTTTAATCTAGAAAATCATGTTACTGTCTAGATAGTAGCTCAGGCTGGCTCAATCTAGAAAATCATGTTACTGTGTAGATAGAGCTGCTCAGGCTGGCTCAATCTAGAAAATCATGTTACTGTCTAGATAGAGCTGCTCAGGCTGGTTTAATCTAGAAAATCATGTTGCTGTCTAGATAGAGCTGCTCAGGCTGTTTTAATCTAGAAAATCATGTTACTGTCTAGCTAGAGCTGCTCAGGCTGGTTTAATCTAGAAAATCATGTTACTGTCTAGATAGAGCTGCTCAGGCTGGTTTAATTTAGAAAATCATGTTACTGTCTAGATAGAGCTGCTGAGGCTGGCTCAATCTAGAAAATCATGTTACTGTCTAGATAGAGCTGCTGAGGCTGGCTCAATCTAGAAAATCATGTTACTGTCTAGATAGAGCTGCTCAGGCTGGTTTAATCTAGAAAATCATGTTACTGTCTAGATAGAGCTGCTCAGGCTGGTTTAATCTAGAAAATCATGTTACTGTCTAGATAGAGCTGCTGAGGCTGGCTCAATCTAGAAAATCATGTTACTGTCTAGATAGAGCTGCTGAGGCTGGCTCAATCTAGAAAATCATGTTACTGTCTAGATAGAGCTGCTCAGGCTGGTTTAATCTAGAAAATCATGTTACTGTCTAGATAGAGCTGCTCAGGCTGGTTTAATCTAGAAAATCACGTTACTGTCTAGATAGAGCTGCTCAGGCTGGTTTAATCTAGAAAATCATGTTACTGTCTAGATAGAGCTGCTCAGGCTGGCTCAATCTAGAAAATCATGTTACTGTCTAGATAGTAGCTCAGGCTGGCTCAATCTAGAAAATCATGTTACTGTGTAGATAGAGCTGCTCAGGCTGGCTCAATCTAGAAAATCATGTTACTGTCTAGATAGAGCTGCTCAGGCTGGTTTAATCTAGAAAATCATGTTGCTGTCTAGATAGAGCTGCTCAGGCTGTTTTAATCTAGAAAATCATGTTACTGTCTAGCTAGAGCTGCTCAGGCTGGTTTAATCTAGAAAATCGTGTTACTGTCTAGATAGAGCTGCTCAGGCTGGTTTAATCTAGAAAATCATGTTACTGTCTAGATAGAGCTGCTCAGGCTGGTTTAATCTAGAATGCATGTTATTGTCTAGATAGAGCTGCTCAGGCTGGTTTAATCTAGAAAATCATGTTACTGTCTAGATAGAGCTGCTCAGGCTGGTTTAATCTAGAAAATCATGTTACTGTCTAGATAGAGCTGCTCAGGCTGGTTTAATCTCATAACAGTTGAAAATATTTGGATCAGTGTGATAACTGTAAATAATATATGTAGCACTAACAAGAGTGTTGTATGTTGTCCCCCACCCATCCCCCTAAACCCCACTCTCTCTCTCTCTCTCTCTCTCTCTCTCTCTCTCTCTTTGAACAGTCCACCCCGGTCGTGTACGGCAGCCATGCCAACTTCTAATAAAAAAGAAAAAAAAAAAAAAGAAAAGAAAAAAATTAAAAGAAAAGGTAAGGCAGGGCAGGCCAGACAGTATGGTAAGGCAAGGTGGGGCGGAGGGTAAAGTAAGGCAGAGTGGGCCGGATGGTATGGTATGGTATGGTGGACCGGAAAGTAAAGTACAGAAAGGTGGACCAAACAGTAAGGTAAGGCAGCATGGGCCAGAATGGTATGGTAAGATAAGGCTGGGTGGGCTGGATGGTATAGGTGGGGTGGACCAGGATGGTACGGTATGGTGGGCCAGACGGTAAGGTAGCCTGGACAGTAAGATAAGGTGGGGTGGGTCAGGACAGTATGGTAAGGTAAGGCAGAGTGGGCAAGACAATACACTAAGGTAAGGCAAGGTGGGCCAGATGATACAGTAAGGCAAAGCGCAACCAGACCCAATTGTGTTGCGCGGTCCCACTGGAGAAAGTACCATAAAATGTAGGCCGGTTGTGAACGATGTAGGGATGTGACGTCCTTACATACCATAAGGGATGTAAAGAAGCCAGTGTGTTCTGTTCAGTGGGAAACGGGTTGCAGGTTGCCAACCCCTGGTATAGAGCATCTTCCTCCCCCTTAAGTAAAGTACTGTAAAGGGTACTTTCCCAAGCAATCAACATTGAATGTTGTAGGGATTTCTTACCTCAAAAGGATCTCTTGGTACCATCTATGTTGTGTTTGGCTATTGATAAGGGTTAAAGTCCATATTCTACTAAATGGACTTTTCTGGTCTTTAAACATGATAAAAGTGTTATTTGGGGTTCATATAATCCCCAAAGTGTTTTTTCATTGATTCCCTCCAGCTTGAGTTCACAGTGATCTTTCTCTGTTCTACCTGGTGGGGGAGCTCAACACCTTGATTCTATTTGATGATGTCGCAGAGCTGGAGAAGCCCCGCCTCCAGGAAGATTGACATGAGGAGAAACCAAAACAAGACACGCCCACCAATGTGCCACCCTCCCTTTTATAGGGAGATGAAACCCAAGCATTTTTTTAAAGTTCCACCTTGGGAGCCGTTTTCAAAAAGTTGCATTTTGTGACTTGTGACTACAAGCATCGTTGTCATGTAAATAGACCCCAAAATGCTAAGAGCGTTTTGTAATTTTCACTTGAAAATGTTGGCGTATAAATAGGGCCTTTACATAACTCGAGATAATAAAACTTTGCTCATTACTATACCTTTTGTACATTTGTCACTCACAGACTGATTACAAGTTATACAACACTTTTATAAGTACTAAAGAATGTCAAAGGAAGACGCGCAACGGACTGAAGTCATTTCTATTTCCACATACCTGTACAGGACAGCTTTACCTGCCCCAAACGCTCCAACAACCAGATCTGTAAAAAGAGAGAAAGCATGAAATGGAGACCCCAGCAAAGAGTTTAAGAGTGATCATGTTAAAGTGTTTGCTGCAGTACCTGGGTACCCGTTTTCATCCAAATCTCTGTTTCCTCGCAGAGCAAAGCCAAACCCGGCGGGGAAAGAGCTGGAAGCCCACTTGCCCGAGAGAGACTGAGTGGGCTTGTCCCAAAGTCCTCCAACATGGCCGTTATAGATGAAAACCAGCCCCTGCTGGTCATCTCCTCCATACGGACAGCCGACAGCCATGTCTGATTAGAAGAACACAACAATTTGCACAGATTACAGTGTGAGCAGCACCGCTTGAGTTTCACTGTTCACATTTGCAGTGAGTCCGGACTTTACCATTGAAGCCATCTTGGTTGAGGTCACCCAGCGGAGCCAGGGAGGACCCAAAGCGGCTGAAGGCCTGCGGTCCGAGCAGGTGAGCCGGGCTGTGGTCCAGCAGGAGAGGAGCCCTCTGCAGGTACACGTAGACCTTACCCAGTTCCTCCAGACGCCCACTAGACTCTCGACGCATGAACATGGGAGCTCCGACCACCAAGTCATCCAGGCTGGGAAAACAGATGCATTATCAATACAGAGAGTAACAAGAACGGACACTTGGAAGAGCGAATGACTTCCCAAACCCATTTCTTTCACATGTTAGCCATTAGCTCATACCGATGCTAACTAGCCTGTCAAACAGCAACATGACTGTGTGAAAGACTGAGTGGGGGCACACAGATGAACGACGACCCGGGCCCGTCTGCTCACGTTGGTGTTTCTGGATACTTGCTAAACTGAGATATTGGCTGCGAGCTCCGGAACGGAGTTTGCAGTGTGCTAGCAGGACGCAAACGGCAGGTTCCTTCCTGTAGCCTTGACTGACTGTTCACCACGGACTTCCAGTGTGTCCACAACAGAGGACATATGTTACCTGCAGACGAGCTGATCAAGCCCCAAAATCAAATCAATTGGTCCTTAAATGATAGCAAATCTTCCCTGAAATGTTCATGTAATTTGGGTCAATAGTTTTTGCAAAAAGTTGGTAAAATGCACAATATAAAAACCAATAAATATAACATAAAATATATAATAATATAAATAAATAGAAATATATAATGTATAAATATATCACATAATATAAAAACCAATAAATCAATCCACATGGCCAAAAACATAAGCTTTGGTGAAGGCAATAATAAGGAAGTGATTTCCTTCATGGGAGATTTCCAAACCAGGAAGAGACATTTTTAGAGAGCGCCAAACAGCTGCAAGGGAAACTCAAGTATGTTATTACATAAAATATCATGAGATCGCCTCAAGGTGGAGAGATTTATTTGAAGAGAATTTCACTGATTTCCTCCATTTGTCATTAATAGACTGATGCTTTTATGTGTTTTGTGTACTTCAACACAACAAATGTCTCAATAAATGATAATGTCTTGCATTAAAAAAAATAACATTTGGTAACATTTACCTTTATAAAAATGAAAAAAGGCATATTTTGAACTGTAATGCTCTGCCTGTGTTCTATTTAATTTTCTGTATCTGCTAAACATCACATGAGCTATATCAATACATTACAAAAGACTGACAACACCGCAATGATTTACATTTCATTATACGGTGTATTTATTTTCTGCAGGTCAATAGATTAATAATCTCCATCAAGAGTACAAAAAGCACAAAAATCTAGAACAGAGGTCGGCAACCCGCGGCTCCGGAGCCTCATGTGGCTCTTTCATCCTTGTACTGCGGCTCCGAGTGGTTTGGGAAAATATATTAGAAGTATTTAGTATTTAACCCTAAGTGTATTTTATTTGTGTTAGTTTTTTGGGGTTTTTAAATTTTAGTTCTAAATTGGAAGATTATTGTGATCTTGAAATATTAAAATTAAATTATATTTTATTATTTTTCGTCGTTCAAAATAAATGTCACACTCGCGGAAGCCGGCAAACCCGCCAAAACGCCGTACATTTGTCAAGACTTCTAACCCGAGGTAGGCCAAGTATGGAGAAATATAAGAAAAGAAAAATATCTGAAGAAAATAGAACATTTAATGATGCCTGGGCAGATTCATTTGCATTTACCTCTGACGAGAGTGGCCTACCAGT
Source organism: Blennius ocellaris (assembly GCF_963422515.1). Classification (NCBI taxonomy): domain Eukaryota; kingdom Metazoa; phylum Chordata; class Actinopteri; order Blenniiformes; family Blenniidae; genus Blennius; species Blennius ocellaris. Next base: position 206,631 of record NW_027661975.1, on the reverse strand, counting down.
ATGCCGAATTTGTGGAGAAAAACTGGCTCACAATATAAGGTCAAATGTCGCAAGACATTTCAATACATATCCAGAGGGAGAAGAGAGAAAAAAAGCTGATCTGAGGAAATTCAATTCAAGAAGTGGGTGAAGTCTGCAAATTCAACTACACATGCAAGTTTTGTGGCCGCTCAGGAAATAGTCATGGGAAACCGTTCACAGATGGAGAATATATGAAAGAGTTATTCATTAAGATTTCAGAACATCTATTCGCGGACTTTAAAAACAAGCATGAAATTGTGCAGAAAATCAGAGAGATGCCGCTCTCTGCCAAGACTGTCAAAGACAGAACCATAAAAATGGCAGAAAACATCACAAAACAGCAAATTAAAGACATCAGTTCAGCTGCAGCGTACTGAAGCGTCCAAAGACAAAAGTGACACTGAACAAATAGGGCTGTGCTGCCGATATGTGGACTCTGCTGGACCGCAGGAAGAAATGGTTGAGCTGATACCACTAAACTGCCAGACACAGGACTTCTGTGAGGCTGTGCTTGATTGTTTAAGAGCCAAAGGAATAAAAGCCACCCATCTGGTGTCAGTGGCTACCGATGGGGCAGCGAGTATGACGGAGCGCACAGGGGCTTCATGGCCTTGCTGCACAAGTCACTGGATAGAAAGCTGCTGACTTTTCACTGCACCCTGCACTAAGAGGCATTGTGTGTGCAAACGTTTCCTCCAGAATGCACAAGTCATGAATGTTGTCATTCAGATTGTCAATACAATATTGGCCAAAGGTTTAAATCGCCACCAGTTCCGTTGGTTACTATACATTTCTCCATCGTGAGATCAATAAAGGCTTATCTTATCTTCCGCTGATCTCCTGCTGCTGGAGCCTTTGGCTGCATGTCTGGGAGAAGTGGAAACTTTCATGAGCAGCAAAGGGCTCAGCTTTCCTGAGCTGGAACAGCCAGAGTGGCTGGAAAAGCTGCACTTCATGGTTGACATGACAGCGAACCTGAACACGCTGAACACAACTCTTCAGGGGAGAGGAGGCTCAGCGCCACACATGCTGGAGGAGGTGTTAGTGTCTGAGCACAAACTGTAGGGAGAGGAGGCTCAGCGCCACACATGCTGGAGGAGGTGTTAGTGTCTGAGCACAAACTGTAGGGAGAGGAGGCTCAGCGCCACACATGCTGGAGGAGGTGTTAGCGTCTGAGCACAAACTGTAGGGGGAGGAGGCTCAGCGCCACACATGCTGGAGGAGGTGTTAGTGTCTGAGCACAAACTGTAGGGAGAGGAGGCTCAGCGCCACACATGCTGGAGGAGGTGTTAGCGTCTGAGCACAAACTGGGGAGAGGAGGCTCAGCGCCACACATGCTGGAGGAGGTGTTAGTGTCTGAGCACAAACTGTAGGGAGAGGAGGCTCAGCGCCACACATGCTGGAGGAGGTGTTAGCGTCTGAGCACAAACTGGGGAGAGGAGGCTCAGCGCCACACATGCTGGAGGAGGTGTTAGTGTCTGAGCACAAACTGTAGGGAGAGGAGGCTCAGCGCCACACATGCTGGAGGAGGTGTTAGCGTCTGAGCACAAACTGTAGGGGGAGGAGGCTCAGCGCCACACATGCTGGAGGAGGTGTTAGCATCTGAGCACAAACTGTAGGGGGAGGAGGCTCAGCGCCACACATGCTGGAGGAGGTGTTAGCGTCTGAGCACAAACTGTAGGGGGAGGAGGCACAGCGCCACACATGCTGGAGGAGGTGTTAGCGTCTGAGCACAAACTGTAGGGAGAGGAGGCTCAGCGCCACACATGCTGGAGGAGGTGTTAGCGTCTGAGCACAAACTGTAGGGGGAGGAGGCACAGCGCCACACATGCTGGAGGAGGTGTTAGTGTCTGAGCACAAACTGTAGGGGGAGGAGGCACAGCGCCACACATGCTGGAGGAGGTGTTAGCGTCTGAGCACAAACTGTAGGGGGAGGAGGCTCAGCGCCACACATGCTGGAGGAGGTGTTAGCGTCTGAGCACAAACTGTAGGGGGAGGAGGCACAGCGCCACACATGCTGGAGGAGGTGTTAGTGTCTGAGCACAAACTGTAGGGGGAGGAGGCTCAGCGCCACACATGCTGGAGGAGGTGTTAGCGTCTGAGCACAAACTGTAGGGAGAGGAGGCACAGCGCCACACATGCTGGAGGAGGTGTTAGCGTCTGAGCACAAACTGTAGGGGGAGGAGGCACAGCGCCACACATGCTGGAGGAGGTGTTAGTGTCTGAGCACAAACTGTAGGGGGAGGAGGCACAGCGCCACACATGCTGGAGGAGGTGTTAGCGTCTGAGCACAAACTGTAGGGGGAGGAGGCTCAGCGCCACACATGCTGGAGGAGGTGTTAGCGTCTGAGCACAAACTGTAGGGGGAGGAGGCACAGCGCCACACATGCTGGAGGAGGTGTTAGCGTCTGAGCACAAACTGTAGGGGGAGGAGGCTCAGCGCCACACATGCTGGAGGAGGTGTTAGCGTCTGAGCACAAACTGTAGGGAGAGGAGGCACAGCGCCACACATGCTGGAGGAGGTGTTAGTGTCTGAGCACAAACTGTAGGGGGAGGAGGCACAGCGCCACACATGCTGGAGGAGGTGTTAGTGTCTGAGCACAAACTAGGGAGAGGAGGCACAGCGCCACACATGCTGGAGGAGGTGTTAGCGTCTGAGCACAAACTGTAGGGGGAGGAGGCACAGCGCCACACATGCTGGAGGAGGTGTTAGCGTCTGAGCACAAACTGTAGGGGGAGGAGGCACAGCGCCACACATGCTGGAGGAGGTGTTAGTGTCTGAGCACAAACTAGGGAGAGGAGGCACAGCGCCACACATGCTGGAGGAGGTGTTAGCGTCTGAGCACAAACTGTAGGGGGAGGAGGCACAGCGCCACACATGCTGGAGGAGGTGTTAGTGTCTGAGCACAAACTGTAGGGGGAGGAGGCTCAGCGCCACACATGCTGGAGGAGGTGTTAGCGTCTGAGCACAAACTAGGGAGAGGAGGCACAGCGCCACACATGCTGGAGGAGGTGTTAGCGTCTGAGCACAAACTGTAGGGAGAGGAGGCTCAGCGCCACACATGCTGGAGGAGGTGTTAGCGTCTGAGCACAAACTGTAGGGAGAGGAGGCACAGCGCCACACATGCTGGAGGAGGTGTTAGCGTCTGAGCACAAACTGTAGGGGGAGGAGGCTCAGCGCCACACATGCTGGAGGAGGTGTTAGCGTCTGAGCACAAACTGTAGGGAGAGGAGGCTCAGCGCCACACATGCTGGAGGAGGTGTTAGCGTCTGAGCACAAACTAGGGAGAGGAGGCACAGCGCCACACATGCTGGAGGAGGTGTTAGCGTCTGAGCACAAACTGTAGGGAGAGGAGGCTCAGCGCCACACATGCTGGAGGAGGTGTTAGCGTCTGAGCACAAACTGTAGGGAGAGGAGGCTCAGCGCCACACATGCTGGAGGAGGTGTTAGCGTCTGAGCACAAACTGTAGGGAGAGGAGGCTCAGCGCCACACATGCTGGAGGAGGTGTTAGCGTCTGAGCACAAACTGGGGAGAGGAGGCTCAGCGCCACACATGCTGGAGGAGGTGTTAGCGTCTGAGCACAAACTGTAGGGAGAGGAGGCTCAGCGCCACACATGCTGGAGGAGGTGTTAGCGTCTGAGCACAAACTGTAGGGGGAGGAGGCTCAGCGCCACACATGCTGGAGGAGGTGTTAGCGTCTGAGCACAAACTGTAGGGGGAGGAGGCTCAGCGCCACACATGCTGGAGGAGGTGTTAGCGTCTGAGCACAAACTGTAGGGAGAGGAGGCTCAGCGCCACACATGCTGGAGGAGGTGTTAGCGTCTGAGCACAAACTAGGGAGAGGAGGCACAGCGCCACACATGCTGGAGGAGGTGTTAGCGTCTGAGCACAAACTGTAGGGAGAGGAGGCTCAGCGCCACACATGCTGGAGGAGGTGTTAGCGTCTGAGCACAAACTGTAGGGAGAGGAGGCTCAGCGCCACACATGCTGGAGGAGGTGTTAGCGTCTGAGCACAAACTGTAGGGAGAGGAGGCTCAGCGCCACACATGCTGGAGGAGGTGTTAGCGTCTGAGCACAAACTGGGGAGAGGAGGCTCAGCGCCACACATGCTGGAGGAGGTGTTAGCGTCTGAGCACAAACTGTAGGGAGAGGAGGCTCAGCGCCACACATGCTGGAGGAGGTGTTAGCGTCTGAGCACAAACTGTAGGGGGAGGAGGCTCAGCGCCACACATGCTGGAGGAGGTGTTAGCGTCTGAGCACAAACTGTAGGGGGAGGAGGCTCAGCGCCACACATGCTGGAGGAGGTGTTAGCGTCTGAGCACAAACTGGGGAGAGGAGGCTCAGCGCCACACATGCTGGAGGAGGTGTTAGTGTCTGAGCACAAACTGTAGGGAGAGGAGGCTCAGCGCCACACATGCTGGAGGAGGTGTTAGCGTCTGAGCACAAACTGGGGAGAGGAGGCTCAGCGCCACACATGCTGGAGGAGGTGTTAGCGTCTGAGCACAAACTGGGGAGAGGAGGCTCAGCGCCACACATGCTGGAGGAGGTGTTAGCGTCTGAGCACAAACTGTAGGGAGAGGAGGCTCAGCGCCACACATGCTGGAGGAGGTGTTAGTGTCTGAGCACAAACTGACAGTTTCAGCCAGAGATCTACAGAGAGGCACACTGTCTCACCTCCCCTCTTTAAGGAGCTCAAACAAGCTCACAAGGTGATCAATTCAGAGTATTTGCAGTCTGCAATCACCACAATGCAAGCATCGTTTGGGAAACCATTCCATGAGTTCAGAGAGGAAAAAACCACATTGTCCTTCCCCGTCACTCCCCTGGCCATCGATCCATCCCTGCTAAATGTGACTGCATTCGCAGGTGTAAGTCCACCTGGTCTGGAGCTGGAGCTGGCTGACATCGCTGACAAAGACATGTGGGTGTCCCAATTCAAACGCTTGACAGAGGACCTTGAAGATGTTGCCCGTCAGAAGGCCACTCTTGTTCAGAATCACAAATGGAGTGATATTGAGAACCTTCCAAGACCGGACAAACTCGTGTTTGAAACATGGAATGCCATCCCCGACAGCGACATAAACATGACGAAATATGCCTTTGGAGTCCTGTCGATCTTCGGATCCACATATGTATGTGAGCAGCTACTCTCCTCCATGAACTCCATTAAAAACCAACACCGCTCACAGACGACAGCTTCCAGTCCTGCGTAAAGATGAAAGTGACTTCGTACAGCCCCGATATGCAGACGCTGTAGAAGTCCCTTTAACCAGGTAAAATAAATATTTATTCAGATATTTTGCAAATAGTTATTTTTCATTGTTTAGTGACACAGTGCTTTTTCCCCCAATGTATTTTTTAAATTCAGGTCAAGGCTCCGCTACACGCTCTGAAAGCCCAAAGGCGATATAAGGATGACGGCTCACGGCATTTTTTTGCTTTTGTTTCCTACATGGATAATTTAAGTTCAGCTTTTTAATTCATTTAACAGAGACAGTCAACTTGGTGCGTTGCTTTTTTTGTTATTATCAACCCCCCTCCCCCCCCCCAAAAAAAAACAAAAACCCACATTTATCAAAAAGAAAATAAGAAATATTTAAAAGAGAAACCTTCTTTTCATGCTTCGGGGTTAACCCCAGCCGTACACCTTGGTGCTTTGACTACCCTTAAGGATGGGCTACCCGTTATTATTTTTTCAAGAGTTCAAGATGTGTTCATTACGTGAATAAGATTTAATTTTCTCTGTAGCACTTCGTGGATTTCTAAAGCAACACACTATAGTTGTTTATACAAAGTGTAAAGGTAAGAAAAAGCAATATATACAGTGTAATCTTCATTTTGGATGTCAAAAAGTATTTGCAGCTCCCAGTGTTTTCTTTTCCGTGGAAACCGGGTCCTGGAGGTGGTGCTGGACAGTGGATGGATGCAGTGGGTTGTCCTGGAGGTGGTGCTGGACAGTGGATGGATGCAGTGGGTTGTCCTGGAGGTGGTGCTGGACAGTGGATGGATGCAGTGGGTTGTCCTGGAGGTGGTGCTGGACAGTGGATGGATGCAGTGGGTTGTCCATGATGGACAGGAGCCTGTCCAGCGCCCGTCGTTCACACTGCCCAGCTCAGTGTCCACCACAGAGCCTGGACTATTTTGTGCAGGCGTGTGGCGTCCTTCTTCTTGATGCTTGATGCATGGGTTGACTCAATGAGTTGAATATGACAAAACACAATGAAACCCATAAGGTTCAAGGTTCAAGGTTCAAGTTCAAGGTGTTTTATTGTCATATCACCAGTAAAAGCCAGGTTTCACAGTGAATGAAATTCTTATTTTGCCGTCTACCCTGGAGCCGACATACATAAATATGTAAGTATATACACAAAAATAGAATAAAAATAAAATATAAAAATAAAAATAAAAATATAAAAATAAAATAAAATAACAGAGCAGTGCAGTGCAAAAATATTAGTCAGAAAGTGAGATGTGCATTTGTGTGCAATGTACAGATTGAATGTAAACATGTCAGAAGCTGTTCAGAGTCTGTTGGCAACGGGGAAGAAAAGGTTTTTCAGTCCATTAGTTTTGCTTTTCAAGCTTCTGAACCTCCGGCCTGAGGGCAGAGGGTGAACAGTCTATGTTGTGGATGGGGGGGGGGGGGGGCTGTGCTGGTAGAGGCTCTGCAGAGAGGCAGTGGTGTTCTGCTGATCCTCTCTGCAGGCCACTGTGCAGGCCGTTCCAGCTGTGATGTACCAGGTGTGATGCAGCTGGTTAAGGGCTGACAAGAAGGGTTCAGCATTGTATACCAAAAGTTTACCCAAATCTGAATTCAGTATGAGTAAATACAGGGCATACGGCGTATACCTACTTATTATTCAGTCAGCATTGCGTATACCCACTTCTAAATCCCACATGATGCGCACCATTCAGAAGAGTCTGAAGCCTTGACCCGCCTTACCCTTGACCCGCCTTACCCTTGACCCGCCTTACCCTTGACCCGCCTCACCCTTGACCTGCCGTTAATTGGCTAATACTCGCTGCCTTCACTGATTATATTGGTGAGGATTGACTTGAGGCTTGATGAGCCAGTCAGTGACAGATTAGGGCGGGCAATGCCCAGGAAAATACTGCTCACCATCGCAGGCCCCCTCTGGAACCTAACTGGACACCTCAGTTGCCAGTGCCACCCTAGTTGATTGACAGGTAACGACGTCTTGTTGAAAGATGCCCAGAAGAAAAGAAAGCAGAATAACACAGCGAGTGGACATGGGAACATTTCTAAGCAAAGTTTTAAGGTGGTTTCTAAATGGCTCATTGTTTTAAAGTTGCCGATGTGACTGCACATTTAGAGGAGAAGAGATTTTGTCGATGGAAATTATGCCAGTAGGCTGATGTTATGAAATGCTAAGTTAGTTTAGCTAATGTTATGCTAAAGTTAGCTGGAATCTATGTAGCACTAGACTGGAACGTTAGATGAAGCGAGAAACAAATGGCCAGAAATGATCTCAATGTCCATGAAGCTTGTTTGTTAATGTAAAGCTCTAAACCAGTGGTCCCTAATTTATGTTGTGCCACGGACCTCTTTCATGGTAAAAGTGGTCCAGCCTTGCTGCAAAATGTAACTAGGTTAGTCATGGCTAAGTAACTTAGCTAATGTTATAAATTAGACCAGAGGTTCCCCTCTACCGGCTGTGGACCATTTGGGACCGGGCTGCAAAGAAAGGATAATCTTGTTTGAATCTATATGCATCTTATATTAATTCTTCTGGGTATTTTTTTTAAATTATATTTTAAATTGTCATCTCGCCCACACTTCACTCCAAAGCACAGGGAAGATGGAGCGAAGACAATTAGGGCAACTGAAAATAAATAAATAAATAAATTAAGGTCCAAATAATTTTTTTTAACTACTATTCTGAGACAAAAAATCAGAATTCTGATTTTTTTCTCAGAATGACAATACAAAAAAAAAATAAATTAATAAATAAATAAATAAAATAAAATATATATATATATATATATATATATATATATATATATATATATATATGACTGCACTGTGGAAGGAGCAGTCCGTCATAATTCCGTTGTTCACTGTAATCAATGACAAAGAATATTCAGATTCTGACCAGGCTGTCCTAGTTGTATCGGGACAGATAATGAAAAGGATCAGAAGGAGGAGATATTGCTGACTTCTTTGTAAAGAAGCACAAATCAGGCCCAGACAGACCCCATCCCTGAAACCAGCAGCCCTGGCAGCTCCCAACCTGGAGCAAGTCAGGCAAGTCAGTGTAAGGCAAGGCAGACACAGGGACCCAGTCCGCCACCACCAGGTCAGAGCATACAGAGGCAGTAAAGCAGCAGTAAAGGCAGAATTTTATTGAAAAGTCTAGTGTTATTATTTTAATGCTGAATGTAGAACCTTATTGTAAATGGAAAAACGTCTCCTCCGTCCATCTCCAACACTGGATCACCTCAGGGATGCGTTTTGTCGTCTCTCCTTTTTATCCTCTACACGGACAGCTGCCAATCTTCGGAGGAAAACAGATTGGAGACTAAGTTCTCTGACGACACAGCTGCTTTCAGGGTCAGAGACGAGCCATGACCCTGCGCTGGCACAATTTGTCACTTGGTGTGAGGATCACTGTCTGGATCTGAATGTCGCTGAAACCAAGGAAATGACCATTGACTTCAGACGTGCTGTCCCAAACAGTGTTAGTGTCATTCATGGTGAGAATGTTGAGATTGTTGATAGTTATAAATATCTTGGGACAACAGTCGACAGCAAATGAAAGTCTGACCTGAACACTGATTCGAGTATAAAACGAGGGCAGCAAAGAACATATCTGCTGGGGAAATTGAACTCTTTTAACGTAGACAAAACCAGTCTTAATAGCTTTTATTGAAAGCTTACTCACTCAGTCAAGGACAAACATAACCTCCAAAATCAATGAGGGACCTCCATTGTTTGTGGGAGGAGCCGGTGCTAAAAATCGACATCCTCTGTTTTCAGCTTGTCTTGTTGCCTTCAGGGCGCCGTTTTAATGCCCCGGCACGGAAAGCAAATCGCTTTTCCATTTCGTTTGTGCCCTTCGCCATTAAATCGTTAAATTCAAATGGTGTAGTTCGTAGGGATTCCGATGTTTTCATTTCTTTTTTTTGGTGACTGTGAGTGTAATGTACACACCGTGTGTGTTGTATTCATCCCACTGCTCTGCTGCTTCGAGTGTTGCTACAAATTAATTGCCCTATGGGATCAATAAAGTTTTCTGAACCTGAATCTAAATCTCACACTGTAACATGAGGTGATTTTGACTGCTTTGCTTGTAACAATAGAGGATTTTCTATTTGTTGTTATTTTATTACCACTTTATTTATTTTGTCTTTAGTATCTATGTTTCTAAACTAGATAACATTTTAGATCACATTTTGTAAAATGTTGTTAAACGACTTCACTCAAGTATTCCAATCACTAATGTCCTGTATGCTTGAGCGTTACTTGGTGAACATATTTCCAGTTGGTGACCCAGATTGTTCATGTAAAGGAGGAACATGTCTTGCTGATGACTGTTGTGAGCACAGTAGTTTGTGTGTTTGTGTTTGTATGAGACAGAGACAGGGAGAGGTGTGATGATTTGGTTTTTCTGTTGACATCAATAATGAAGCCAAGAACCCATGGACAAACATTCGGGTAAGTTTAGGTAGATTGCTTGTTCCTGAAACAGTGGGCACAGTGTGTGTGTGTGTGTGTGTGTGTGTGTGTTGGAGGGGTTGAGGGGTCAGTAGAGCCAGGGGGTGACAGCAGGGTCCTGGTCCAGCTGGTCGTTGACGTAGAGTCTGTCCACAGTGATGACGCCTCGGGATCCTTCAGGATGAGCTTCTTCCTCACAGGAAACAACAAGAGACGTCTAAGATCTTCTGGAACTGGTCGTTACGCTGAAGCTCGTCCCTCGTAGTTCCCTGCGGTTCTTCACCACTTCTTTCTGCTTGAAGGGTTCAAACTTAGTGACGATGGACGGGGGCGCTGGTTGTCCTGTCGTCTCCCTCCCAGGCGCTGGTTGACCTGTCGTCTCCCTCCCAGGTGGTGGATGGGCGGGCTGGTTGTCCTGTCGTCTCCCTCCCAGGTGGTGGACGGGGGGGCTGGTTGTCCTGTCGTCTCCCTCCCAGGTGGTGGACGGGGGGGCTGGTTGTCCTGTCGTCTCCCTCCCAGGTGGTGGACGGGGGGGCTGGTTGTCCTGTCGTCTCCCTCCCAGGCGCTGGTTGACCTGTCGTCTCCCTCCCAGGTGGTGGATGGGCGGGCTGGTTGTCCTGTCGTCTCCCTCCCAGGTGGTGGACGGGGGGGCTGGTTGTCCTGTCGTCTCCCTCCCAGGTGGTGGACGGGGGGCTGGTTGTCCTGTCGTCTCCCTCCCAGGTGGTGGACGGGGGGCTGGTTGTCCTGTCGTCTCCCTCCCAGGCGCTGGTTGACCTGTCGTCTCCCTCCCAGGTGGTGGACGGGGACGCTGGTTGTCCTGTCGTCTCCCTCCCAGGAGGTGGACGGGGGGCTGGTTGACCTGTCGTCTCCCTCCCAGGCGGTGGACGGGGACGCTGGTTGTCCTGTCGTCTCCCTCCCAGGAGGTGGACGGGGGGCTGGTTGTCCTGTCGTCTCCCTCCCAGGAGGTGGACGGGGGGCTGGTTGACCTGTCGTCTCCCTCCCAGGCGGTGGACGGGGACGCTGGTTGTCCTGTCGTCTCCCTCCCAGGCGGTGGACGGGGACGCTGGTTGTCCTGTCGTCTCCCTCCCAGGCGGTGGACGGGGACGCTGGTTGTCCTGTCGTCTCCCTCCCAGGCGGTGGACGGGGACGCTGGTTGTCCTGTCGTCTCCCTCCCAGGCGGTGGACGGGGACGCTGGTTGTCCTGTCGTCTCCCTCCCAGGCGGTGGACGGAGGGGCTGGTTGTCCTGTCGTCTCCCTCCCAGGCGGTGGACGGGGACGCTGGTTGACCTGTCGTTTCCCTCCCAGGCGGTGGACGGGGGGGCTGGTTGACCTGTCGTTTCCCTCCCAGGCGGTGGACGGGGGGGCTGGTTGACCTGTCGTTTCCCTCCCAGGTGGTGGACGGGGACGCTGGTTGTCCTGTCGTCTCCCTCCCAGACGGAGGACGGGGGGGCTGGTTGTCCTGTCGTCTCCCTCCCAGACGGAGGACGGGGGGGCTGGTTGTCCTGTCGTCTCCCTCCCAGGCGCTGATTGTCCTGTCGTCTCCCTCCCAGGTGGTGGATGGGGGGGCTGGTTGTCCTGTCGTCTCCCTCCCAGGTGGTGGACGGGGGACTGGTTGTCCTGTCGTCTCCCTCCCAGGCGGTGGACGGGGGGGCTGGCTGTCCTGTAGTTTCCCTCCCAGGTGGTGGACGGGGGGGCTGGTTGTCCTGTCGTCTCCCTCCCAGGCGCTGGTTGACCTGTCGACTCCCTCCCAGGCGGTGGACGGGGACGCTGGTTGTCCTGTCGTCTCCCTCCCAGGCGGTGGACGGGGACGCTGGTTGTCCTGTCGTCTCCCTCCCAGGCGGTGGACGGGGACGCTGGTTGTCCTGTCGTCTCCCTCCCAGGCGGTGGACGGGGACGCTGGTTGACCTGTCGTTTCCCTCCCAGGTGGTGGACGGGGGGGCTGGTTGACCTGTCGTTTCCCTCCCAGGTGGTGGACGGGGACGCTGGTTGTCCTGTCGTCTCCCTCCCAGACGGAGGACGGGGGGGCTGGTTGTCCTGTTGTCTCCCTCCCAGACGGTGGACGGGGGCGAAGGTGATGTTATTCATGGTGTCCACAGGAAGCTTCAGGTGCTCCTGCATGAATCCTCACAGCGATGTTTCCACGTCTTCCTCCTCCCGTCCTGGAAGTCCAGCAAAGACAAGGTTGTCTCTCATACTCCTGCTTTGAAGGTCCAGGATGGATTCCTTCATCTTCATGTTCTCCTGAGTCAGTCCTTCAGTCTCTGGTTCAGCAGGTCCACCTCGTCTCTCAGCCCCTGGTTCTCTGCTGTGAGGTCTGCTACCTGTTGTTGGCTGAATTCCAGCGACTCCCAAAGAGCTGGAAACTCCAGGATGGATTCCTTCATCTTCTTGTCCTCCTCCCATAGCCCGGACAGTCCCTGGCTAAGTGACTTCACCTCGTGCTGGAGTCCTCAGTTCTCAGCTGTCAACTCAGCCACCTCCTGCTGGCTGAACTCCAGTGAGGCTGAGAGAGCTTGAAACTCAGGGTGGAGCTCCTCCACCAGGGCGAGACGGACATCGAAGCTGGACAGCTTGGTGTTGATGCTGTCCAGGATGTCCTCCAACTGCTTGGATGAGGATGAAGCCTTTGGAGAGCTTTCAGCACGGCTCCTCTTCAAGATGAGGTCTGGGAGTGTTGAACATGACGAGACGGTCGTAGCACCCGTCCAAGTAGGGTTGAAGGTCTTCTATTGTGTGCTCTTCCAGCGTTAGAATTTAGCTTCATTTACCCTTTGTTTCTTTGTTCAGTTTAGTTTGTTTTGTTTTTTTTCCCTTGGTGGTCAGAAAGGTTTGCTTTACAGGCTGGGTGGCGCCATGTTGGGTTGTACTCAATGACGTCACACTGGAATCCCTCACTGCACATGCCACTCCACCGAGTGTCCTCCCTCCACATGTCACTGTTTCTAAAAGAGTGTTTTTTTGGTCTACTTAAAAAACAAAAATGACAGTATATCCACTACACCATTGTGTAAGCCTATGCACAAATGTTGGATGGAATAAAACCTCACTGACACTCAGCTAGTGCACGTAGCTTAGAGATCATTTAGAGCTAAAAATAGTTATTTTAATCATTTCTGTTCCCCTGTGACATAACTATAGACAGATAACTATGTGTAGCACTTTATCTGCTTAGCTATGACCACTACTCTAGAGGATTTGATCTAAATCTCACACATATTTTGTTTCAAGTACCCAGCATTACGAAGATCGGCACCAGGTGGACCGTACGTCGACTCAACGACGACAGCGAGTAATGGCTGAAGCTCACAAGTTTGAAAGTGTAAGAATGTACAAAGGGAAGTTCTGTATTTAATGTCAGTTACTGTTTTAAGTGAAAATGCTAATGTTTCTGCTAAAAGAGCAATCGAGTCATGGTGAGATAACGCTAGTGTTTTAAAAAGTAAAACTGTGTCGGCCGTCAGAGTAGAGGAAGTGAGATTATCTCAAGCAGAACCTTCCTCAAAAAGAAACTAGACACACAATAAGAGTATAGGAGGGACTTTTTCATGTAAAAGAGCACAAAGCCAGGGTGGAAAAGAACCAGAAAGTCCCACCATGGACCTGTTTCGCTGGTCCTAGCTGCTCTCATTTGATCTCTTTTCCTGGCTGTGTGCCAGGTCTGCGTCAGCGCCCTCACCCGTCGCTGTTGATGTCAGTGGCTGCCACCGCATAGCCGAAGTAAGACCCCATCTGGAACACATTACAAACAAGACCCGATTAGCCTGTAATCACACCGCAGTTCACACAGCCTTTTCTTTTCTGACTGCGTCTTTCTTATCTTTTTGTCTTTTTGTCCCCTTCACCACCACAAGCTTCCTTCTTCAATCTTTCAACCCCACAATCCCCCGGGGTCTCCTCTTCTCTCTGTTCATGGAGGTCCGAGCTGGACCTCCTGTAAGCCCTTGCAGTGGGGGGGGGGGGGTCCAGGGGTCCGCAGATAGAGGACGGAAACTCTCACTGAGAGCTCCTTGTGGGACTCAAACTCAGGGTCTCGTTACACTCCTGGCTGATTTCCTCTTCTAAGTGATTTGTGATGTGGCCGTACAGAAATCTGGGGAGAAACAAGTCCGAGGATTGGGCTTTCTTTCAGGTGCTAAACAGCTCAGCTAGACGTACATTAAGCAGAGGCTAAAAACAAAGTTCAACATGATACCCTGGTAGCTGTACCTCGCCACATGTTCACACTGAGGAACCACATGAAAACAGGAACCAGTAGGAATCTCAAAAACCAGTGTCATGATAAAATGATATCTTGGCCTTATACTCATTCTATTTTGTGCATATACTCTCAGAATGGACCTTGTGAACCTAACTGTCTCATGAAGGCTGCATTTTAGGTGTTATTACAAGCCTCTCTATTTCTCAGGGTTCCACCTCGCAGAATTCCTCACTCCCTTTCCAGCTTTCCAACTTCAAGATAAGCTTCTTGTTGCTGCTGAAACTTCAACAGTCTGCTTCCCAGCCCTCCTTCTCTTACTCACTGGTTCAGACATGCAGCCACAACTTGTTAGTCGCACACTATCCTGCAGACAGCTGCATGATCCTGTGGCGTTGGCACCCCAATGAAATACTACTGATAGAAGAACCTTGTTTTAATGCTTTATTCTGAGCAGCACTGAAATATCCATAAGACCAGGAACTAAGATAAGTTCATAATTAATTGTGCCTGCCTCTGTAAGAGGCGTCGCACAATTATTACAATCCTAGGAAAACCGTTTTTTTTATTATTAATTGTGCCTGCCTCTGTAAGAGGCGTCGCACAATTATTACAATCCTGGGAAAGCGCCATTTTTTAAAAATATTTTTATTCTTCCTCTGCCGCACAAAGTTTGACGGCCTACTAGTCCCACACCGTTTGGAGAACGTACACAGTGATATATCAAAACGTGCGCAATTATCGGGAATCCTGTGCATCCATTTAAATTATGGATATCGCAAACGGTTTCCGAACAACACGTAAAAAATGGCGAAGAATTTCCCATCCGCTTTACATGGGAGCCGAGAAAAAACAGAAAAAAAAATCACACTTTTTCCACTTTTTCAGCTACAGACTCCAACTTACTCTTAAAACGTTGCCGCACTTGTTCTGTATTCACATATGTCCTCGGATTTTTCAAAAGTTTCAGCAATTTTAAACTGTCAGCCTTCAAATGTCATCAACTTTTCCCTCCTTTTTCCAGTTTTGTATGGGTGTGTATGTGGAAAAGCTAGAGGGGGAGATTTCGGCTAGAGGGAGAGAAACTGCCGTTTTCCCCCCCAAAAAAAGTTTTATCTCGTCGCCACGGCCACATTTCTTCGTCTTTGTCAACATATTATACATCAAAATGTAGCTACAGGCCTTGTGCTTCTCACGAGGGGACACTTTTGTCTCAGAGAGACACGGTTCTCCCTCCAGGGGACTTAATTGACAGGGAGCGCAGGATTCTGTCTCATCCGCGCCAATACATTTTCACGAGTCATTTTCTCCCCAAATCCCCAAAGTTCAGCCATTTGTTTCAAGTTCTCACGGGGAGACGGAACCTCGTGAGGACACGAAAACCACACCGCACGTCCTTCAACTTCTCCCGACGCCCACGGTGAAGGAATTTTTCACCCAAGTGTCACGGTTCTCCAACTATAAGCAGTTGTTCGGGACCTGCGTTTGTGCTTAAACACCTTCTTCCCTCACATAAGGTCTCATAGTCTCTGCACCTGCAGCAGCTTGTCAATCAGGAGCCGGCTCCATGACATCACACAAGCTGCTCCAAATCTGCCTGGCAACACACACGGCTCCTCTGATTGGCTGGATCAGGAACATGATCGTTGACCACACAGTGCTATCTTAGGCAGCATACTTTTCAATGCATTTTTGTTAGCATGCCAATTAGCATGCTACAAAGTTTGTTCAATTGAGCTGAAATTTGGAGCGTGGCCTCAAGGGGGCGCTGCGATCACGGCGCACTAGCTAATTAGCCGCTGCGCTAAGCTAATTGGCTCAGCATCTCAGAATGTGATGTAACTCCAGATTCCAGGTCAGCCACACCTGGGAGGTATCCTCTGGGCTTTTCAGGCAAATCGCAGGTGTTATCATCGCATGCTAACAAGTTTGTTCAAATGAGCTGAAATTTGGAGGGTGGCCTCGTGGTGGCGCTGCGATCGAGAATCACTAGCTAATGACATGGTTTCCACGTATTTTTCACCCTGCCGCGTCCTCGCTCGGCAGCAGGGGGCGGCAGGTGGCAGGCACAATAAAATTTCCGCGGGAATTTTCTAGTTATATCTAGTATCATCTATTTTTCTCAATCAGAATTGATGTCCAATACATGTCAGTTCAGGGGCAACATGCAGCCCAGTTTCATCTGAAGTGGACTGGACTGCTAAGAAAGTGGCATAGCCTTTCAATTTGAAAGTTTTTCCTTCTTGTGGCACAGAGTGTGCATTACATAAAAAATCTAATATCCCACAGACACCAAACAATTGCTTCCAGAAATGACTTCAATTTGAACATATGGCCAGTTTTAATAAAACCTACTGGTGCAAAATACAGTGAAATGCCCAGAAAATCTCTCTGATTGCTGTTGCATTATGGGTGTTTTTACAAACTCACCATGACAGCATGGCTTTGAGGCCAGTTAGACAGCAAAGAGGTCATTAGCTATCATGGCAGAATCACTGGTATCTCGGCTCGAGTCTTGGTGTTGTGTCTGCTACTCTTAACGGTCCTATATTGTACAGCTCAACAATTTCACGTGGGTGTTGAGGTTCAACAAGTTGATTTCCACAAATCCAGCCTTGGTCCTGAATGCTGTCGTTCAACCAGTTTGAACCAGAATGTGAGCCAGAAGGAGAAGAGGGCTGCTTAAGGTGGAGACTTAAAACATTGTGTGTCTCAATATGCACATTTAGTCATATGTGGTACAGTTCACCATTGCTACTGTTAGCTCCTGCTAACTTTATTCAGGAGCATGGATTTATTCAGTGTATCAGTAAAGCAGAGCTCCACTACCAGGGGGAATGGTTATTTCCCTGCATGATATCATGGATTTGGCATTGGGGGTGCGTGGCAGAGAGGTGATGAAGCAGCTGATTCCCATCAGGTGCTTCATCACCTCTCGGCCCATAAAGACAAGAGGTGGCAGGCGGGAGACACAGGCTGCAGTGTCTCTGTGTGCCATTTGGGTTGTTGTTTTACTTTAGTTTAATCAAAAGAATGGAGATCTCTGAATCTAAACCCGACGGTGGCAGTTAAATAATCAGATCTACACACCAACTGAAAAAATGGACTGGACGTCCTGAAACATGCAGAATAACTATTTACTACATCCGTGGTGCTCAGCATTTCAGAAAAGGTGCGTTTTTGCCAGTTTTCTCCAGTTTACACAGAAATGGAACCTGAGTGTTTTTGAAAAGTTCCACCTTGGGAGCCTTTGTCAAAAAGTTGTTTTCAGTGGCCCCAAGCACCATTGTCTTATAAACAGACACCAAAAATGCAAACAAGAATGTTGCGTTTCCACTTGAAAACCTAAATTGATTATTTGTAAAACTTTACCACGTTGGTTCCCAAATTCCCAAATCTTACACTGAGTGTGTGAAGATCTGTGTTCAACTGTGGGTGTCACTTCACAGACAGTAGTTTAAAGAACAGTTATATATATATAGTTTTTGGGTTTGATTTACTTCTTTCAGAAACCAAAGCTGTGCATACTGTAAGCTGGACCTCGGACCCAGGTGTAGGCTTCTTCTGCATGGGGACAAATTCCTTGATCTCCAACCCCCCCTGTGCAGATGTCACTTTAAATGTGTCCCCATAGCTGTGACCAGTGAGTATAGACAATCTTCAGGTGCCCACCTGCTCTCCCGTCAAGTTGAGCAGAGACTTCAGATCCTTGCCGTCTAATATGGACACCTGCAGTGGAAAACAACAAAGCTGTTACTCTTGATGCAAGATACACCCTGATATTGAATCTTTGTTTTGAAGACAGCAAGAAATGTCAAACAAGTATGTGGGAGCTCCTTACTAAACCATACAGCATGAGTCCTTTGGGTACTCCTGTGATGAAGTCTGTAAAACAAAAACATAATGATCAGATGTGTTTCCAAAGGTTCTGTCTTGCTGGAGGACTTCATTGTCATTTTGGTGACTGAACCAAGATGTGTCTTTGAGCGGCTCGCCCTGAACTCAGCCATATACATCGAGGCACTTTGCACTGTAAGTACGGCCCTCACCTTCCTCATCATCCCCACTGAACTCGCCTGCAGCCACTGAGTAACCTAGAAGGAGGGGTTGGGGTAAAAACAGATGAGGAAAGAGGAAAAACTGAAATCTTGATGCATTTGAACTTGAGACATGATGTGAACGTGCACTAATATCATTATCTGCTTTTTCATCCTGACCAGTGAAGTCTTGATGTCAGGAATAGACAACATTACAGCTGGCAAATGCATAAATGCAAATTGAAAAGTGAACTCCAACAGAGAATATGAGACCGAGACCAAAGGTAAGATGCAGAAAGCTTGTTTGACAAAACCATCACAAGAAAAATGATTGTGTTCAGGATTTTACAGCCAATGTCTCTTTAAATCAACCCTGCTTCTGTAGTGAGGCACGTGTATGCAGAGATTATGGTTTGAAACAGCTACATTCACTGCAGCCCAGTGGATCATTTACTGTGCCCAATGTTGACATTTGTTGGCAGTATGCAGTGCAACAGGACAGCTAATGGGAAGAATGCATCCTCAAGGGAGCAAGAAGGAAAAATGGGGAAGTGAGATTTTGATCAACTTCATCCAGGTGCCAGCACTGGAGACCAAGGTCATGACAGGACAGGGTCAGTGAGCAAATTGACTCCCAGGGCCGGACATGAAGGCTAGCCCCAACGTCTGGGGCTAGTAAAAGCTTTGCTCGGGCAAATGAATCACCCCCCCAGCTTGCCCCAACGGGCTCCTGGTTATTTGGCGAAGTTTTTTCGGCAGAAATGGCTTGATATCACAAAGGGATTACTCCACCACAGGGGGCCGCCATTTCTCAACCCAAGAGCGCGATCACGTGATTCTCATGTGAATGAGATGATAACGTGGGAAGACACTTGACGCTATTTTCTTCCCAATTCGTGTTCCCCATGCTGGTCAGTGAGGCTGCGTCTTACCTGGAAAACATGCATTCTGATTGGATATTGTCGCGCAATTCCTTGGCAATCTGTCAAGTTGCGTCGTCTTGGAAACTCCTCCTTGTCCATCTTTTTTCATTTTTCACTTCCTCAACATTCAGACTGTCACCGGGACGTATTAAAAAGTCACTTGAATCCAACACGTAAAAACAACTTCAACTAAAAGAACGTAGTTTGGATTATTTTGAGTTTCTCATCCAGAAGTTTCATAAGTTTTTATGGTTCAGAAAAAAGTCGAGTGAGCAGGAAGAGGAGGAGGAACAGGATTTGACTTGTTGATATAATAAAAATACATGACACACATTTACCATGTTATTAAAATACTGGATATGGATAAAAAGTGATTAATACAATAAATAAGGTGTGGCAGTATGGTAGTAGGGTGTGACAGCTCCAAGCTTAATACGGTCACATTTATTTCACACCAACAGCAAAAAGCTTAGAGGTCTCAAATAAACACTAAATGAAAACTAGTTAATTCACCTCTGGGAGTTAATTCACCTCTGGGAGTTAATTCCCCTCTGGGAGTTAATTCACCTCTGGCAGTTAATTCACCTCTGGCAGTTAATTCACCTCTGGGAGTTAATTCACCTCTGGGCGTTAATTCACCTCTGGGCGTTAATTCACCTCTGGGCGTTAATTCACCTCTGGGAGTTAATTCACCTCTGGGCGTTAATTCACCTCTGGGCGTTAATTCAACTCTGGGCGTTAATTCACCTCTGGCAGTTAATTCACCTCTGGGCGTTAATTCACCTCTGGGCGTTAATTCACCTCTGGGAGTTAATTCACCTCTGGGAGTTAATTCACCTCTGGGTGTTAATTCACCTCTGGGAGTTAATTCACCTCTGGGAGTTAATTCCCGTCTGGGAGTTAATTCACCTCTGGGAGTTAATTCCCCTCTGGGAGTTAATTCCCCTCTGGGAGTTAATTCACCTCTGGGAGTTAATTCACCTCTGGG
Organism: Blennius ocellaris; assembly: GCF_963422515.1. Taxonomy (NCBI): domain Eukaryota; kingdom Metazoa; phylum Chordata; class Actinopteri; order Blenniiformes; family Blenniidae; genus Blennius; species Blennius ocellaris. The sequence goes on along the minus strand of NW_027661975.1, from coordinate 186,789 downwards.
AGTTAATTCACCTCTGGGCGTTAATTCACCTCTGGGCGTTAATTCACCTCTGGGAGTTAATTCACCTCTGGGAGTTAATTCACCTCTGGGAGTTAATTCACCTCTGGGAGTTAATTCACCTCTGGGCGTTAATTCCCCTCTGGGAGTTAATTCACCTCTGGGAGTTAATTCACCTCTGGGAGTTAATTCACCTCTGGGCGTTAATTCACCTCTGGGCGTTAATTCACCTCTGGGCGTTAATTCAACTCTGGGCGTTAATTCACCTCTGGCAGTTAATTCACCTCTGGCAGTTAATTCACCTCTGGGAGTTAATTCACCTCTGGGCGTTAATTCACCTCTGGGCGTTAATTCACCTCTGGGAGTTAATTCACCTCTGGGAGTTAATTCACCTCTGGGAGTTAATTCCCCTCTGGGAGTTAATTCCCCTCTGGGCTTTTTGCTGTGAAGAACAAAGTTAAAATAAATCTTATTGTTCCTTCAGATTGAAGAGCATAAAGAGAATCACCTTCCATGAACGTTTCTTGAGTATTAAAGAAAGTAAAGTGTTGTTATGTAAGAAGTTGTGTTGGTTGAATTCATACATTAGCCAAGCTTCTACATTGATATTAAACTTTGGTCAAGTCAAAATGTGTCCTGTCAATGAAAACGTTGTATGACCTTGCCCAGAGGGCGAGAGCTCAAAATGCTTAATGTCAAGCCCTGAAACCCTCTGGGTACATGCAAACTCAGAGCAGCGTTTCTGCCAAGAAGCTGCAAAACGCTTCGGCTGAAAATGTGATGAATATCCACATCTGGAGTTAAATGGAGAACTTTCCAGAGACGTACGTCCGTACCCATGTAACTGTCATCAAACGTCCCCTGAACCTGCGAGGTTTGAATCTGCCCAGCGACCGACAACAGAAAGTACGCCGGGTAGTATGCCTTTACGATCTCCTCTGCGGTGGCTGAGATCAGCTGACCTACTGGACAAAAGGGGGACTGCATTGATTCTGGAACTCTTGACAAAAGAAGAAATACAGTGGAAGATATCGCCACTCCACATTCCTGTACGCTCACCTTGCCAGTAAAAGCTGCCTGGTCCTCCAAGTACAACTCTCCCATCCTGTAACACACACACACACACACACACACACACACACACACACACACACACACACACACACACACACACACACACACACACACCCACACACACACACACACACACACACACACTAGCAACAGTAGTAGGAGGACTCTATGTGTCACTAATGTCACAATAACGTTCAAAGCCACTGTGCGAGGCTGAAGTACACAGAGTGAGCTCCGAGGCCTGTGAGATGGTACCTTGGTGAAGTCAGCACTAAATCCCCCCTGACAGTAGCCCTGCCCGGCAGGTCCGTGTCTTTCTGTGGTGAAGCAGCACCAAAACACAAGAACCAACAGTGAGTCATGTGTTTAGTGAACGGACTGGAGCTCTTTCTGAGGCGGTTCACCTGTTCGGCATGGTGCATACTCCACAAACGTCTGGAGGCTGTCCACAGAGAGGTAGCAGGACCCTGTGAGGTCAGCAAAGGGGGTGTCGTGTTCAGTCCTCCAGTAATACCGGGGGGCACAAGCCTGGGGAGCAGAGAGGAGGCTCCGTCACAGCTGATTGTGTTTCCAAGACCAAACCTTTTTTAAAGTCTTCTTAGCCCATCTATTTCTGGAGTTAAATAAGACCATTCATTTATCATAGTTCATCTAAACGACATGAGGAAGTTACAAAATATGTGTGACTTCAATATAGAGGTTAAGAGACCTTCCAAATGTATATGAGAATCAATCTGAAATCTGAAGAACCTGATAGGACACTGAGCAAAAGCTCAACTCAAAAATGTCCTGGCTATATGACTCAACAAGAAAAGAAATGAGCTCAAATGTAAAATTACTCACATTCAGGTCTGATCTGATCTTCTCTCATTAATAATGTTGCATTTTGAACATTCTAGTCATGTCCGAGACTTGACATGTTTGGTCTGCTCCAGAAAGTCAGTCGTGTCTGTTCTGTTTGTTTATGTGCAATGTATTGTTTACACTTTAAATGGTATCTACTTTAGTCAGACTGACACTTTAAATCTTATCTACTTTGCTCAGACTGGATATTTGCATGTGTTTAAGCACGGACAGCTGTGTGTTTGCAAAGAAACTTCCTTTTAATATTTAGTCAATTATTTCTTGCGTTGCATGGTTTGAAATGCCACTGACTGATCAGTCGGTAGTATGGATGGGGGGCTGGCAGGTTGGTGGTTGGACTGACGGACAGACGGACAGTCTCAGTGATTTGAGCCAATCATGTCCACAAGTATTTGAACTAAAGTACAAACACTTTGAAAAAGCACTACTAAACTTCTTTACTAAAACACCAAAGTAAAAGTAGAAAATAATTATGAACTTAATTCAAACACTATAAAGGCATTTGAATGCTGTTATTAGTGCAGGGAGTCATACGCACATACAGGTACACTCATACACAGAAAATAAAGGATCAACTCGTAACCGTCACCGTAGTTGTGACTGGACCCCCAACACACAAAGAAACTTTTCTATTTTCCCTTGAACACGATGTAAACAAGGCCTTAGTAGTACCAACAATGGTACGACATTTTAGCTAACATCACTATACATGCAGTCATTCTCACCAGGATTCTGTTACCATGGGAACGCACAGTGGCTCCGAACCACTGGTGGGACTTGAACTCAACCTGAGTGTTCACATCATTGATATAAAAGAACCGATCACCTGCGAAAAAACGAGAGAGAAAGCAAGAAATCATACAACTTAAATCTACAAGAGTTTTCCAGCTTTTTCACATCATATTACCCAGAAATAGGGACTTCCGAGAGGTTTTGGGTTGTTGTGCAGTGTGTTGGGATCTGCAGGACCACAGAAAGTTTGTTCATTTCTGGGGAGAGACAATATTCATTTGTCATGAGATGCAGTCATGACATGAATTCTGACCCAGGAATGGGATGGCCTTTCACACCTAGAGTGGGGAAGGGGGGACATTCTCCAGGACCTTCCTCCCCCCCTTTCTGCTCAAGACTCTCCCCCATGCATTTAGCCAGTCATTGATTGGTTGAAGCTCTCAGGCTTTGACACTCTGAAGTCACACGTGGACAAAAGGCTTCAGCCAGCCTCCATCTCGGGAACACACTCTTGCAAAGAAAACTCCAAGGAGGTGGGTTGCTGACGAGCTGCTCCCAGCAGCTCAACTCACCCAGCGTTAGCACACAGCTAACACCAGACGCTCTTGCAACCAGAGGCCTCCACTCCTCAACTCTTTGACTGACCCGACCACGAGGGTCAGACCTTCCCCTGATCCAGAGACCAGCACCCAGAGTCTGATCTCCAGGGAAACCACCCGGTTTCTCCAGGATGGGACCAGGGACCCTCACAGAACTTCTTTGTGTTTTTCCTGAACCAGCAGGAAAACCATCACAGACCTGAGCGACCAGCTCCTCAGTCTGGACAAAAGGAACAACCAGGAGCTGCAAAGAAGGACTCCTGAAACATCAACTTCATCTTCTTCTCCTCAGCCTGCAGAACCAGCAACCACAGTTAGCAGGAGGTGCTAACTACAGGAGAAGGCACCAGCTTCCCTCCAGCAGGACAACAACTGAACTCCTTCAAGGAAGTGGGAACAACAACTGGGCTTTACCTGAGATTAGTTAAACTTGATGCTATGATAGAACTGTTTAACTTTATGAAGATGTGTTGATTCTATTACAGTGATTGAGTTATATTGATAATGATATTAGGCACTGTTATCAACTTGTAAACCAACGTTAGCTCTGCCACAGACACAGGGTCTGCATGCTAATCTGCTTTACTAACTTGTTAACTCACAACCCTACACACATCACATCAAAGACAACATCACACAGTAACCGAACGGTTACGGTGTGATGTTGTCGTCAGAACACCATCTGACGACTCCTGACGTTTTACAAGACAGATCGCAGTCACATAAACTCATTCTAGAAAAGGTCCTTTAGCAGAGACACACCAGAAGCAGATGCTACGGCTAGCTTCTATTGTTCCATTGCTATCAGCACATGGCCGAGACCCAGGACAGACCTCCTGTTCTCTGACAACCTCCATTTGGAATGTAGTTTCTTGTGATCCGCCATCTTGTTTTGTAGTTCCATCACACGTCTCACACACACACACTCCCTCCAACTCTCTCTCTCTCTTTCCTCACCACACACACACACACACACACACACACACACACACACACACACACACACACACACACACACACACACACACACACACACACACACACACACACACCTACACACACCCAGCTGTATATAGGTAGTTAGAATCTGTGTTTTATTTGTTTTCATTGTAAATAAATATAATGTTTGGAATCATACTTGCTGTTTTATTAATGAGCACAATGGTGAATGAAATGTCGACTCTTCTGTGTTAAGAACTCCAAAATCCTTCAAGCTTTACTGTTAATTCTGGTAATTGTAATTAATTTAACTATTAATTCAAATTCCTGATTAACTGTTTAGTATATCTTATGAGACTGATAGAACTGAATTGGCTATCATTTCCTGTCAAGACAGGTGGTGCTCCGAGGTTCTGATACACATCACATTAAATTTCAACAACATTATTAATAACTATCTTTGATAATTATTAATCATTATCGACAGCCAACCAAAACATAAATAGTGATCCATATGAGGTAGTAAATCCCTACATAATGGTCCCAACATAATGGTGCCCCGTGTGAGGTCATAATGGTGCCCTCCGCGAGGGCATAGCAAAGTCGACTTTCATTCATATTTGTGCAATATTAATATCAGCGTACACTTTGGTACAAACCAAAAAAAAATCTCTGATTCCGGTGTGAAATCTCCCAAAGCGTTCACATCCACCATTGTCTTCCTGCTACCGCAGTAGACATCCAGCCGTACTTACAAAAGTACAATGTGGTGAAAATAATTTTATTCACAACTGAATCAAAATTGAGAGACAGTGTGTGAGTAAATAAGTCCTTTGAGTTACACTGGAGTTGCTGCTCCAGCTGACGTTTCCAAGTCACTGCCCTGCAGTGAAACATTAGCATTCGAATGACACCCATTCAATGCAACTAGAAGCAAAGTTGGTGAGTCTATTGTCCTGAAACTTATCACACCAGTGCCACCGGCCGTGTGATACTTCAAGAGTGAGTGAGAATCAGCTGATACTGCCAACGCATATCAGCATAAGAGCATTTTAGCCACAGTGACCAAAACACTGTGAAGTTTTTACCTTGCTGTTATTCCCAAATTCCAGCTTGAGTTAAAGTTTAAAACTATTCCTAACTGATACTGCCATGCATTTTAGTTAGTGTATGTTTTAACCCTGGTACGCATTTGCAATCGTAAATTCCTACCTGATCTTATCTGTGTGTGTGAAGCTCTCTCTCCACAGGGAGTCCCCCTCACCACACAGAGAAGAACAATCCTTTGATCAGGCTAACCACAGGAACATTTTATGGTGTCTGCTAGACAACTCCATAAACACACATTTAAGTTTTCAAACGATAACTTAATCTTAGCCTCATAATCACCATCCCTTTTGAAACAATGGAAATCAATCATTTGGACGAGTTGATCTCTTCAATTGCAAAAAGCTTGAAACCTGGTTTCACGGAACTCATTGGCAGATTGAGTCTGGTTGAATGCAATGAAGAGATGATCTCTCTAATTAGTGGTTCTGGTAATGCACAGACTGCATCCCATGGTTCATTGTTGAGATGTTTGCTTCTAATCTTTCATAGGCAAACCACCCTCGCCTGTAAAATTAAAGCAGACTTAGAAAAGGAAGTAGAACTTTTAAAAGTGCAAAATGCTTCTCTCCTCCATGAAGCTGGAACGGTGAGTAGAAAAGCATTACACTACTTAAAAGATCTACACGCAGCAGAGTCAGAACTCTGCTCACAAAGAGAAGAACTGTTCAGGCTTAGATCAGAGAATCTAACCCCAGTCAGATCTTCCAGCCAATGTGACTCTGGTTTTTCAGATTCCTCCTCTGTGGAAGAGGAGCAGGGATCCCACAGACGGTGAAATCTGTTCCAACCGAGTCAATGTCTTTGGGACTCCAGTCATTTGCAACCTGTCTGTCAACAGACAGAGACAACAATGACTTGACTTCCCAGTTTTCCGACTCAGATTTTGAGGAGACAGCAAGATTATCTTCCAGATTCTCTGATCCAAGTCCCTCTCATCCATCTTGTGACTCCCAGGTCAACAGGAGATGGGGGGTCAGCTGCTTCACAGCTTCCCCCGACACACCTCCCAGACCTGAGGTATGCGACTCAAGCCATACCTTTTCATATGCTAATTTAGTCCTGCCTTTATCAGAGAGGAAATCCAAGTTCCCTCGCTTTAAAGAGCTGACATTTTTAGCAGAAGACATGCCAATATTTGATCCAGACAACTCTGATCAACATATTGAGGATTATTTGAGAGAGTTAGACACTCATCTAGTTGATCTTCCACACGCCACCGACAGGGAAAGGATTCTCTTTTTGCGGAAAACCAGCTCACGAGCGGTCCATAAGTTTATCCAAACACAACCTCCCTGTCACGGCGGGGAGCCGGCGTGTGGAGTGTCCTGAACCCAAAAGCAGACCTCAAGCAGAAAGTTGTTTGCAAACGTCAATGTTTTATTGAGAAAACAGGGAAAGGGGAGCTGGAACCGGGACGGGACCCGGGGGAATCTCTGGGGGACCTCTTGGAACCGGGACGGGACCCGGGGGAATCTCTGGGGGGCCTCCAGGAACCGGGACGGGACCCGGGGAAATCTCTAGGGGCCTCCAGGAACCGGGACGGGACCCGGACGGGGAACTTCTTGGAACCGGGACGGAACCCGGACGGGGAACTTCGGGACGGAACCGGGACGGGACCCGGACGGGGAACTTCTTGGAACCGGGACGGAACCCGGACGGGGGACTTCTTGGAACCCGGGACGGAACCCGGACGGGGGACTTCTTGGAACCCGGGACGGAACCCGGACGGGGGACTTCTTGGAACCCGGGACGGAACCCGGACGGGGACTTCTTGGAACCGGGCGTCGGAACAGGAACGGGAACCACCCCGGGGAGGACACTCACTCCCCGGGGAGGACAACACCGACTCACCTGCGGGGGCAACCCACAGGAGACTCTCCACACGGACTGAGGAATAGACAATCCTCTGGCACCGGACCCACCTCACTGCAGGGCTTAAGACTGCATGGCAATCAATTAGCTGATTGCCTGCAGGAGCGTCAGAGAGGATCCGGTGCTGGAGCGAGGTGTGTGACTCCTGACACTCCCAGTGTGCAAGACAACTACACTCAGCTTTGCCAAGCGATGACTGAAGAATTTTCTTCTGCCGTTGACGAAACGGACTGTATAGTTGCAGCTCTCCAAATTAAACATTCACGTCTTGAAAATCCCAGGGATTTTAATCAACGTTTGAGACACACGTACTTTCAGGGTAGAAACGCACCGGGCTTGGAAGAGAACCCAAAGTTCAAATCCATGTTCTTACGTAACCTGCACCCTTCCATACGTGTTCACGTTGCACTCATGACACTTAAAGGTATTCCATCCATGCATGAACTCAGGAAGATCACACAAGCAGTCTGGGAAACTGCTGTCACTTCCAAAATCATCGCAAAACCATCTGAACCTGCCAGTTCCAATCCTACAGTGTCAAACAGATGTTCTCCCCCACACCCCTCTCACAACAGGTCGAGGGGGGGGTGAAAAGACAGCAGGGAACCCAGAAGCATAACCGCTGCATCCCACAGCTGCCTAGAGATGGTCATGCTCAGAACAGAAGCTGCAGAAGACCATACTGGGAGATTCTGACTCAAAACCAAGACGTGCACAGTGACCGGTCTGACAGCGACGCCCACTCTGACAGTTCTGACAGTTCCAGGCACAGTCAGGACTTCTCAGACAGGGACAACGCCTCCGACCATCTCTCTGTCTCCCACAACCAGGAGCGTTACCGCCCGGAGTCCCGAGCAAACCACAGACGCTCCAGGGCTCCTCATAGTCCATCCCTGCACTGACATCAACACAAATGCTAATCCAATGTAGCCACCTTGTTCCCTGCAGTTAGGCAGACTTGAGTTGTCAGCAGCAGCAGAAACTCCGTCCCTAAACAGTAATAGCAAGACACCCTGCTATTAACTTGGTAAGCCTAACTCCTGATTGGACTCAAAACACCGCTGTCCACGTAACAAGTACACTTGGATTATATTTTGTGCACAACCTTGTCAGACACATAGCTAGTTTGAAACACTAGTTAGGACTCAGTATGACTTACACATAGTCATATACATGCATTTCCATGCAGCTCTCATCAAGGTGACACCTCTCCTCCTTCTCACCTTAACCCATTCTAACTAACAACCCTGTGTCTCACTAACACCTAGTTGGAAACAAGTTAGTTATTTCACATCATGCCAGTGTCATTGTGGTTTATCTGAATTTTGTTCCATAACCTGAAGGATTGTTTTGTACTACTCTTGCATAGCAGAGATAGATAGTACCAACAATGCCCAGTTGGTTACCAAATGTCCAGATGTTACCACATGAATGAACTGATGAAATGATGAATGAACTTTCTCTTCTGTGGACTGAACGTGTGTGCCCTCAGAATCACACATCGAGTCTGCTTCTGAAGACACAGGGGGGATGTTGGGATCTCAACAGGACCACAGAAAGTTTGTTCATTTCTGGGGAGAGACAATATTAATTTGTCATGAGACGCAGTCATGACATGAATTCTGACCCAGGAATGTGATGGCCTTTCACATCTAGTCTGCTTCACTCCTCAACTCTTCGACTGACCCAACCACGAGGGTCAGACCTTCCCCTGATCCAGAGACCAGCACCCAGAGTCTGATCTCCAGGGAAACCACCCGGTTCCTCCAGGACGGGACCAGGGACTCTCACAGAACTTCTTTGTGTTTTTCCTGAACCAGCAGGAAAACCATCACAGACCTGAGCGACCAGCTCCTCAGTCTGGACAAAAGGAACAACCAGGAGCTGCAAAGAAGGACTCCTGAAACATCAACTCCACCTTCTTCTCCTCAGCCTGCAGAACCAGCAACCACAGTTAGCAGGAGGTGCTAACTACAGGAGAAGGCACCAGCTTCCCTCCAGCAGGACAACAACTGAACTCCTTCAAGGAAGTGGGAACAACAACTGGGCTTTACCTGAGATTAGTTAAACCTGATGCTATGCATAGACTGTTTAACTTTATGAAGATGTGTTGATTCTGTTACAGTGATCGCGTTCTTTTGATTATGATATTAAGAGCCGTTATCAACTTGTAAACCACTGTTAGCTCTGCCACAGACACAGGGCCTGCATGCTAATCTTTGCTTTACTAACTAGTTAACTCACAATCCTACACATATCACATCAAAGACAACATCACACAGTAACTGAACACCATCTGACGACTCCTGACGTTTTACAAAACAAGTCTCATTCACATCAAGTCATTCTAGAAATGGTCCTTTAGCAGAGACACACAGGAAGCAGACGCTAAAGACTAGCTTCTATTGTTCCATTGCTATCAGCACATGGCCGAGACCCAGGACAGACCTCCTGTTCTCTGACAACCTCCATTTGGAATGTAGTTTCTTGTGATCCGCCATCTTGTTTTGTAGTTCCATTACACGTCACACATACACTCCCTCCAACTCTCTCTCTCTCTTTCCTCACCACACACACACACACACACACACACACACACACACACACACACACACACACACACACACACACACACACACACACACACACACACACACACACACACACACACACACACACACACACACACACCAAGCTGTACATAGGTAGTTAGAATCTGTGTTTTATTTGTTTTCATTGTAAATAAATATAATGTTTGGAATCATACTTGCTGTTTTATTAATGAGCACAAAGGTGAATGAAATGTCGACCTCTTCTGTGTCAAGAACTCCAAAATCCTTCAATCTTTACTGTTAATTCTGGTAAGTGTAATTAATCTAACTATTAATTCAAATTCCTGATTAACTGTTTAGTATATCTTATGAGACTGATATAACTGAATTGGCTATCATTTCCTGTTAAGACAGGTGGTGCTCCGAGGTTCTGATACACATCAGATTAAATTTCACCATTATTAGGGACCTCGCCAACGGCTGGGCCCTAGGCCCAGCCAACGGCAGGTCTCTTTTGGATTTCGTCGTCGCCAAAAGTGCGGGCCCTCCGAACCCCCTAAACACGCTCAAAAACTCACCAAATTTGGGAGACTCGTCAAAAGTGTGGCACTCCACAATCTCACGTCAAAAAATTCCCAAAAAATCCAAAAATGGCTCTCTAGCGCCACCTAGAAAATTGCAATCACCCGCCACGGTCCGTAAGAATGTCGTAGAGAAAAACAGCGAATACGAAACTTCTTCGTCTACTCGACCCCTACGACTCACGCGCTCTAACTTTTGACCTAACTCCAACAGGAAGGCCGCTATTTGCCTTTCAAAGTAAGGTGTTCGCCCAAAAAAGGCAAAAAAAGGCCGAAACGGAAAATCTAAACCATCATAGGGCGAAGGTCGTATCGGTTAAATTGAGATATACAAAAATAGAGGAGATTGTTTACTACAATAATTTAGAGGGAATTTTTCTTACCTAGTCCAGTTTAATTTTTATTAGCCGTCCAAGCTCCCCACCCCCTAATCGCCTTTTTGCCTCCTGTCATCCATTAACATGGGGAAACGGAAAATTCTCGCCGAAAATCAACGATTTTAAACTCCCCGAACTACTCTTAACTGTTTGCAAACCGTGACTCTCAGCCACAAACCGAGGGCATCGCCATGCCCACGAGACCCTGCCGAACAAGAGGATGTAACATATGTGGGGAAAATTCCAAAACAAGTCCCCAGAATGACGAGTTAAAGTGATAGAGTAACATTCTTTTCGCCCCAGAATTTAATACTGTAGCGGATGGAGCCCAATCTGCCGTTAGTGCCAAACAGCGCCCCCTGGTGTCCACAGTTTACCTCTGACTGCTTCCACACCCACACAGTATTAAAGAGGACAAAAATTCCTACATAAGTATGGTATTTTTATCCACATACTCCCCTGATAAGTATAGATTAAGAGCAGTTGTTCGCAAAATCTTCTAATATAATCCTCTCTGGCTCACTGTGCCGTCAGAGTGTCCGCGCTCGGCGCAGCTGTGAAATTCTCCACTGTGATTGGTCAGTGCATCACTCCATATATGGGCAGCTTCCTGTAGCTTCAGGCTCATCACTGCTGTGTGATTGACAGCCTGTCATATCCTGCAGTTTGACCTGAGAGTGACCTCACCAGTCATTCTCAGGTCAGGTTACTCTCATGTGACCTGACCTCACTCTCATGTCTCATGTTCTCCTGTCATGAGGACATGCAAAACCTGTACGAGGTCTGGCCTGAGACATGTAATTCATGTCGGTGAAAGTTTGTGAAAAACCTTTATTGATGCATCATTCACACCTTCGTTCACGCCGACAAAGGCCGGGCCTCCTAGGCCCGGCACTCCACCAGGTCACTCCATCGTCCCACACTGACCTTTGTACGATGGAAGTCGGTGGAAGTTTGTGAAAAACCTTTATTGCATCATTCACACCTTCGCGCACCGCCGACAAAGGCCGGGCCTCCTAGGCCCGGCACTCCACCAGGTCAGTCTCTTGTCACACACTGACCTCCGTAGGAGGCCTGGCCTGAGGCCATATAATTCATGTCGGTGGAAGTTTTTGAAAAACCTTTATTGTGCCATAAGTGCTGTGTCTTTTACACTAGAATTGAAGTAAGACCAGATTCAGGATCGGGGCCATCTGGGGAGTACCCAACAGACATTTTCAGGCAGCTCGGCTAGCTTGCGGTTTAGCACACCTGTTAGCATGCGAGCAAACATTGTCCGATTGAGCCGAAATTTGGTAGGTAGCCTAATGGGGGTGCTGCGATCACAAATCACTAGCTAATTAGCTGGTTTTGACGCAGTTTTTTCAAAATAAAAGTCGTAAAAAATTTTTTTTTTTTTTTTTTATATTTAAGCAAATATTTTGAACCGTTCATAGCCACCCCCCCGACGGGCAATCTCGAGGTCCCGACCAATGCTGCTTGCAGCTTTAATTAGGGACCTCGCCAACGGGTGGGCCCTAGGCCCAGCCAACGGCAGGTCTCTTTTGGATTTCGTCGTCGCCAAAAGTGCGGGCCCTCCGAACCCCCTAAACACGCTCAAAAACTCACCAAATTTGGGAGACTCGTCAAAAGTGTGGCACTCCACAATCTCACGTCAAAAAATTCCCAAAAAATCCAAAAATGGCTCTCTAGCGCCACCTAGAAAATTGCAATCACCCGCCACGGTCCGTAGGAATGTCGTAGAGAAAAACAGCGAATACGAAACTTCTTCGTCTACTCGACCCCTACGACTCAGGCGCTCTAACTTTTGACCTAACTCCAACAGGAAGGCCGCTATTTGCCTTTCAAAGTAAGGTGTTCGCCCAAAAAAGGCAAAAAAAGGCCGAAACGGAAAATCTAAACCATCATAGGGCGAAGGTCGTATCGGTTAAATTGAGATATACAAAAATAGAGGAGATTGTTTACTACAAATATTTAGAGGGAATTTTTCTTACCTAGTCCAGTTTAATTTTTATTAGCCGTCCAAGCTCCCCACCCCGAAATCGGCTTTTTGGCTCCTGTCATCCGAATACATGGGGAAATGGAAAATTGTCCTCCAAAATCACTGATATAAAGCACCCCGAACTACTCTTAACTGTTTGCAAACCGTGACTCTCAGCCACAAACCGAGGGCATCGCCACTACCGCGAGACCCTGCCGAACAAGAGGATGTAACATATGTGGGGAAAATTCCACAACAAGTCCCCAGAATGATGAGTTAAAGCGGCACAGTAACATTTTTTTCATTCTACATTTTTACATTGAATCCTGATGGGAGATATCCGGCGTTGTCGCCAAACAGCGCACCCTGGTGTCCAAAGTTTACCTCCGACTGCTTCCAAACGTATACAATCTTAAAGAGGGCAAAAATTCCTACAAAAGTATGGTATTTTTATCCACATACTCCCCCGATAAGTATAGATTATGAGGAGTTGTTCGCAAAATCTTCTAATATAATCCTCTCTGTCTCACTCTGACGTCAGAGTGTCCGCGCTCGGCGCAGCTGTGAAATTCTCCACTGTGATTGGTCAGTGCATCACTCCATATATGGGCAGCTTCCTGTAGCTTCAGGCTCATCACTGCTGTGTGATTGACAGCCTGTCATATCCTGCAGTTTGACCTGAGAGTGACCTCACCAGTCATTCTCAGGTTAGGTTACTCTCATGTGACCTGACCTCACTCTCATGTCTCATGTTCTCCTGTCATGAGGACATGCAAAACCTGTACGAGGTCTGGCCTGAGACATGTAATTCATGTCGGTGGAAGTTTGTGAAAAACCTTTATTGCATCATTCACACCTTCGCACACCGCCGACAAAGGCCGGGCCTCCTAGGCCCGGCACTCCACCAGGTCAGTCTCATGTCACACACTGACCTCCGTAGGAGGCCTGGCCTGAGGCCATATAATTCATGTCGGTGGAAGTTTTTGAAAAACCTTTATTGTTCCATAAGTGCAGCGTCATTCACACTAGAATTGAAGTAAGACCAGATTCGGGATCGGGGCAACCTGGGGAGTACCACACTGAGCTTTTCAGGTGTATCCGCTAGCTTGCGGCATAGCATGCACATTAGCATGCTACCAAACATTGTCCGATTGAGCTGAAATTTGGTAGGTGGCCTAATGGGAGCGCTGCGGTCACAAACCACTAACTAATTACCTGGTTTTGACCCCGCATTTTCAAAATAAAAGTACAAATTTTTTTTTTTTTTTTTTTTTGCTTAAATAATATTTTTTTTAATTAACCGTTCATAGCCACCCCCCCGACGGGCAATCTCGAGGTCCCGACCAATGCTGCTTGCAGCTTTAATTAATAACTATCTTTGATAATTATTAATCATTATCGATAGCCAACCAAAACATAAATAGTGATCCATATGAGGTAGTAAATCCCTACATAATGGTCCCAACAAGTGTCTCCACATGTTCTCTGCACCCTTTAAACAGGTATTTCACAGCCTCGTTGACGAGCCACCCTTCAACTGGCAACTTGTAACTGTAATCCAAACTGCTGACTTCATGGTCAGGGAAGAAGGATCTCTATTTTTTTCTTCTTTTTTTATAATACACATTTTTTTTTTGTATTAAAAAAAAGAAATGTTTAAATACATTACATTAATTCCAATGAGATTTTACAGAGAAAAGAGAAAAACCCAACTTATCCACATGAGCAGCAGGTTTGTTTGTGACTGTGGAAAGAAAAAGTCTCTTTAACAGGAAGAACCTTTGTAGAAACCAGAGTCAGAGGTGGAGGAGAGGAGAGGAGAGGAGAGGAGAGGAGGGGAGAGGAGAGGAGAGGAGGGGAGAGGAGAGGAGAGGAGGGGAGAGGAGAGGAGGGGAGAGGAGAGGAGAGGAGAGGAGAGGAGAGGAGAGGAGGGGAGAGGAGAGGAAGGGAGAGGAGAGGAGGGGAGAGGAGAGTTACAGATACAGATCAGATTAAATTTCATTAACATTATTAATAAGTATCTTTGATAATTATTAATCATTATCGATAGCCAACCAAAACATAAATAGTGATCCATATGAGGTAGTAAATCCCTACATAATGGCCCCAACATAATGGTGCCACGTGTCCGGGCTACATAATGGTCCCAACACACAGTAATGCTTATTCAGAGTAACAAAACTGAACTCTTAACCCAGGCAGCTGCCCCAGAGTCTTTATGGAATACTGTAAAAGTGAGATTTATAGTAGCAAAACCTCTTTAGATCCAAGGTCAAACCGAGAAGGACTGTGATGTTGGAAATCCTTGACTCCTTCTACAATCCTGATGCCAGAAAAACAAAAGAAGTTCATCACTTCTGGTTGGAACGACAGTTCTCCCAATCTTAGATTAGAGTGATCTCCTTCACAAGCTGTATGGTATTCATCATGCTGCTCTCCACTTCATGACTGGAGCGCCATTCAACACTCTGCATTGTCCATTGTATTACCTGATCAAATACACAAACTCATTGCTTTCATTTCATTTAAAAAACATTCCTCTCTATACACAGTCCTTCAATATTCACAACACAGATCTCAGTCTACGTTCTTAGTCTGGTCAGACCGAAAGCCTGTACCTCCTTTAGTTGCTTCTCACTTCAGTTTTATTCTGCAAATAAACTGGATTCAACAGCCCTTTAAACATTCTACATTTAATGCACATCAAACCAATAAGACACATCACTGCACTGGCTTTTAGCTTTGATCAATTTATGTATTAATATATAACACTGTAAAGACTGTACATACTACTTTGTTTCTTTTAATGTCAGGAGAGAGACCTGGCTGGTACCCCTAACTAACAAAACTTGCCATACATAACCCCCTTCCAAACAGTAAACAGTAGGCAGGTAGGTAGGTAGGCAGGTAGGCAGGTAGGTAGGTAGGTAGGTAGGTAGGTAGGTAGGTAGGTAGGTAGGTAGGTAGGTAGGTAGGTAGGCAGGTAGGTAGGTAGGTAGGCAGGTAGGTAGGTAGGTAGGTAGGCAGGTAGGTAGGTAGGCAGGTAGGTAGGTAGGTAGGTAGGCAAGTAGGTAGGTAGGCAGGTAGGCAGGTAGGTAGGTAGGTAGGTAGGCAGGTAGGTAGGTAGGCAGGTAGGCAGGTAGGTAGGTAGGTAGGTAGGTAGGCAGGTAGGCAGGTAGGTAGGTAGGTAGGTAGGTAGGCAGGTAGGTAGGTAGGTAGGTAGGCAGGTAGGTAGGTAGGCAGGTAGGTAGGCAGGTAGGTAGGTAGGCAGGCAGGTAGGTAGGTAGGCAGGTAGGCAGGTAGGTAGGTAGGTAGGTAGGTAGGTAGGCAGGTAGGTAGGTAGGTAGGTAGGCAGGTAGGCAGGTAGGTAGGCAGGTAGGTAGGTAGGCAGGCAGGTAGGTAGGTAGGCAGGTAGGCAGGTAGGTAGGTAGGTAGGTAGGTAGGTAGGTAGGTAGGCAGGTAGGCAGGTAGGTAGGTAGGCAGGCAGGCAGGTAGGTAGGCAGGTAGGCAGGTAGGTAGGTAGGTAGGTAGGTAGGTAGGTAGGCAGGTAGGCAGGTAGGTAGGTAGGTAGGTAGGTAGGCAGGTAGGTAGGTAGGTAGGCAGGTAGGCAGGTAGGTAGGTAGGTAGGTAGGCAGGTAGGTAGGTAGGTAGGCAGGTAGGCAGGTAGGTAGGTAGGTAGGTAGGTAGGCCGGTAGGTAGGTAGGTAGGTAGGTAGGCAGGTAGGTAGGTAGGCAGGTAGGTAGGTAGGTAGGTAGGTAGGTAGGTAGGCAGGCAGGCAGGTAGGTAGGTAGGTAGGCAGGCAGGTAGGTAGGTAGGCAGGTAGGTAGGTAGGTAGGTAGGTAGGTAGGTAGGCAGGCAGGCAGGCAGGTAGGTAGGCAGGCAGGCAGGTAGGTAGGCAGGTAGGCAGGTAGGTAGGTAGGTAGGCAGGTAGGCAGGTAGGTAGGTAGGTAGGCAGGTAGGTAGGTAGGCAGGTAGGTAGGTAGGTAGGCAGGTAGGTAGGTAGGTAGGCAGGTAGGCAGGTAGGTAGGTAGGTAGGCAGGTAGGTAGGTAGGTAGGTAGGTAGGCAGGTAGGTAGGTAGGCAGGTAGGTAGGTAGGTAGGTAGGCAGGCAGGTAGGTAGGCAGGCAGGCAGGTAGGCAGGTAGGTAGGCAGGCAGGTAGGTAGGCAGGTAGGTAGGTAGGTAGGTAGGCAGGCAGGTAGGTAGGCAGGCAGGCAGGCAGGTAGGCAGGTAAGTAGGTAGGTAGGTAGGTAGGTAGGCAGGCAGGTAGGTAGGTAGGCAGGCAGGCAGGTAGGTAGGTAGGTAGGTAGGTAGGTAGGTAGGCAGGTAGGTAGGTAGGTAGGTAGGCAGGCAGGCAGGCAGGTAGGTAGGTAGGTAGGTAGGCAGGCAGGCAGGTAGGCAGGCAGGTAGGTAGGCAGTTGCTAAGTTAACCAGCTGATCGATATCTATACTGGGCTTGAGTGGTGGGCAGCACGGAGGGCGCCACTGGTCTGAACCTGCTGGGCTGAGCCTGGTCCAGATGCAGGCGGCTCAGCTAACAGCTCACTGATGAAGTACGTTTCATACTGGATCATCCCGGTAGAAAAGACATGAAAGCAGTGTGCCTCCCAGACAGAACGGGACAGGTGCTCACCATACAACTGTTGTTGCCACAGTTCCCTTGAAAAAGTCATCCAATAACTCATTATTTTACTCCTTTAACAGTAACTTAGTTACTTTAATGATTACAAAATGATTTCAAAAGTAACTAAGTTAGATTACCAGTAACTTTTTAGTTACTTTCAGCAGTCGCTGACAGCACGACCCCCGAACTCAACCTAAAAGTGACAACTGGTTTTACCAAACACTCTCTCCTGACCACTGCCTGACTTCCTGCACCATGTTTATACATATTCTAACCTTTGACCTTCATTCTTTGTTGTATTTATATCTGACTTACGATTTTAGTATCCAATTTTTACTATTACCGGTACTTATTCACCCAGAGATGTGGTTGTATTCTATTGCTGTACTATTTATCTATTTACTTATTTGCGCTACCTGCTCTATGCAACTTTTTAATTCCCCCCTGGGACAAATAAAATCTTTCATTGATTGATGAAAAAAGGAGGGTCTGATTGCAACATTAGAGGACCCATATTGTCTACATTTCATGTTTCACAGTCCATCTTATGCTCATGTGGAATAATAATTTGGGTGATGTGGAGGACCTCTACATGTTGGGATTCATGATAGCAGGTATGCTGCTGATTGGGGCTGGAGGCTTTCTGATCTCTCAAAGTGTAGAAGACGCTAGCAGCTGCATTGGGAAGGCTGCCTATCGTCACTGAAGGACTGTGCCGAGCTTTGACCGCTCAGACTCATGTGATAAACCAACTCAAGAGTACGCAGGTCACGACTCTTGAACGTTTACGTGAAACTGGAATCATCTTGGAGAAATGCAGAGTTTGGCTGGAAGGCTAAAACAATGGCCACGATTTGGAGCAGCATGAAGACCAGAGACACTTCAAGGATGACAGAACTCTGGAGTCGTCTTGACCAAAAACAAATCTCATCTACATTTGGATTCCCCTCAGACATCCAGATTGTTTTCTCTATTTGTCCTGGATGTGTTTGTTGAAACAGAGGCTCTGCCCCCCTGACACTTCCTCACACCTGCCCGCCTGCAGATTGTCTGTGACCAGAACCATCAAGGACAGTGCAGAGACAAGAAACTTCCATTGGCCCCCTCCCGCCACAAGGCAGCACTCCCCCTCATGGCCACATGCTTGTCTTAGGGTTATGTTGTCATCTGTATTGATGCTTTAAATGTGCTTGAGGTGGTTTTTGTTTCCTAATTAAAACTGTATTCACTTCGAGCACAGTTTGAAATCTGCCTTTTTTTTCTCCTCTTCTCACCTTATGTCTCTTTTCCCCCCAAAACTGTGATAACAATTTTGTTGTACTTGGACAATTCCATTGTACTTGTGCAATGACAATAAAAGGTGATTTGATTTGATTACATTTGATGCGTTACTAATGTTGGGATTTATGGTTGGTAATTAGCATAAATAATTACTGTAAGTAATGGATTACTGAAAGTAATAGATTACTGAAAGTAATTTAGGAAAAATTGGAATTACTAATGAAGTAAACGGTTAGTTACTCATCAGCAACTCCTAGAGTAATTGAGTAATTACTCAAAAGTTAATAAATTATCAAAAATAATTTATTAATAAAAATTATTAATTTGCATAAATTGGTTATTTATCAAATAATAATTAAATCGGAGCACCACCAGCTAAGCTGGAAATAGCTAATACCAAATTTCAGTCTCGTTTGTCAAAAAGGGTTATTTAAGTAAAGTTAATATTTCTGTGTAAATATAACAATATTAAATAACGAGGAAGGTGTGAGCTTCGAGCACAGACTGTTACAAACCAGTGAATTGTCAACAATAAATACACAATGATAACCAAGAATCGATCAATTCAGTTAAAATGCGTTTATTAACAAAAATGTATTATTAAAAAATAATTCATAAATCATTTATTAAAACAACACAATTAAGTAATAAACAATCAAACACGAAGATCTAATCTATTAAACAGCAAACACTATGTACAAAGAAAGAGGGTGTGTGTGTGTGTGTGTGTGAGAGTGTGTGTGAGTGAATGTGTGGAAGCCTGAGTGGGGATGTAATGACCACGAACGTCCACCAGGTGGCGGCAGGCGTTGGAGGGTCAGTGTGTGTGGGTGTAATGACCTCGAACGGACACGAGATGGCGGCAGGCGTCTAGTTCGAGGTAGTAACCGGAACGACCACTAGGGGCGCGGCGGCGCACGGAGGGAGAATGCAATGACTCGACTTGTCCACCGAGTGGCGGTCTTTCAAGATATTGCAATCACCAACGCGGCCACCAGAGGCGCTCGGCGCACTCTTTCTGGACAGCGTGACGTCACTGTGCTCGTGCACGGCTCGTGAGCCTGCTTGGAGCGCGCCTGGGGGCTCGTGTTGAGAAATCCCAGGGACAGTGAACTACACACGGTCACAGAAGCGGGTGGAGCGGCGCACAGGAACAGCTGTTGCTGAGTTTGCGCCGCGGTTAGTGGAGCGGAGAGAGAAAGGAGAAGAGGAGGGAGGGAGAAGGGCAGTGGACAGAATATGTTCAGCTCTGCACACTGTCTTGGACTCCACAAAATCTAGAAATGGTCTGTGCAGGTTGAAAGAGAGAGCGAGAGAGAGAGAGAGAGAGAGAGAGAGAGAGAGAGCGAGAGAGAGAGAGAAGGTTCGCGTGGATGTGAATCCAACGCGCAGACACAGATGGGTTGGAAACAGGGATCGGCGTCCCTGACTTCAACACAATAATAAAACACACAGCAATATTACAGTCACGTTATTCTCATTGCCTGCCCAGACTCTAAGCCTTACTCAGTTTGACGAGGGTGAACGTGCTGCCGGCGGCCGGAGAAAATCCGTTGATTTCCCGGCTGCGAGTTTGTTTTCTCTGGCGTCCCAGGTAAACAAGCTCAACTGGTCTGTGGACAAGGAAAAATGTCCACAGGATGATCCGAGGATGATCAAGCGCTTCTTTTGAGGAGGGGGAAGAAGAAGCGGCTTCAGGTCTGCATGCGGGAGGAGTGTGCGCTGCCAGCTGCACACTCGGACTCCGGTGAAGAAGAAAAAAAAAGGAAAAAGGGAAAAGTAGAAGTAGTTCCACGGTGGTTGTCGACTCGTCCGGCCAGGTGTGGAACTCCGGGGCCCGGTCAGCGGGCACACGTGGCACTTCGTCTCCGTGCGAAACGGATGCGTCCGTCTTTACGCAGGTTTCAACATTGGAGAGAAAGAAATCACCCCCGCGGGGGTTTTTTATATCGGTTGTTTTGGTGTCGGGTTTCCGGTGGGCTCTGGGTCATGTGGACCAATCCTGACGGAGGGCCCGTCCTGGACATTCCAGCTGGTGAGGGGGAGCTCTCGTGCGCCCCCTGCCGTTGGCCTCCAGTATTGCACCATGAAGGGGGGGGGGGGGGTGTCCCGGGGGGATCACATGACCAACGGGACTTTTTCAGTTGTAGGCATGTGGTCCTTTGTTCTCAAAACGTGGTCACCCCTCCCCCTTCCATGAGGTTGAGTGGCCTCCAACACTAATTAACACGTCACTGGCTATACATGTTATATATTTTGATATACAAGTTGCTCCTGACTGTAAGTCACAGGACCAGCCAAACTATGACAAAAACGTGTGACTTATAGTCTGGGAAATATGGTAGTTGACAGTCACCAGAATAACAATCCAGCTTGGTGTCTGTCCAGTGCAATGTACGCACCATCGTTAACTCCTGGATAAATGAATTCAATTATATGAAAATAATATTTGTGTTTTTGCTTTAAAGCTGATGCTAAATTAAGTGGAGGTCATTAATTTGTCTATAGTACATTTGATGGCACAATATTTTTTACAACTATTTCCACTGTAAAACCATGGAGAGGCCAGCTAGAACAGGGTCTCAAGCAAATAGTCTTTGTGGACTTTCCTCCAGTCGGATCGGAGCCTTACTGGAGCCATACATGAGAGCAGTTGGTGTTCTTGTTGAAGCACAAGGTCACGTTAGAGTCCGTAAATTGCATGTAGGTCCCACTTCAGCCAGTTCATAGAGACCAGAGCTTGGAAAAGGATCCTGGGTAAGCAGATGTGTGTGTGTATGATTTCATTACAAAAACAATCAGCCTCTGGCATGCTGACTACAATGTTTTCAACGTTTCTGCTGTTTCTGTGTCGACGGACACTGTTTGTGAAACACTGCCATGCAAATGTGACTTTTCTATGAAAAGGCAAAAACAAGACATTTTCACTTGAAATGTTGTTGAGCGAATGGGTTCTTAGAAAAGAAGAGCGGGGCTGCTTAGTACTAAAGTTTGCATTGAACTCACCTTGCTTGTCGAAGTGGATGATGCTGCAGTCGCCCCGGCTCCAGGGACACGAGTACACAGCTCCCCCCTCGGTGATGTCGGGCTGGCTGGTGTTTGCTTTGGGGGCGCCGATCAAAACACTGATACTAGATGGTTGGGAAGAGAAACACATGTTGCAACATGGTCCAAACTAACACACAGACATTCGTTATGACATGAGGTCTCTTCTACAAGGTTCTGAGAAAGATTTGAGAAGTTTAAAAACAAACGAGGAACTAGTAAGAGGTTGAGGTCTCGACACCTGTAGGATTCAGAAAGGTTTACAAACCATGACTGCTTTTTCCGTCTGCCGAGCAGAAAACTAAACCTCGAAACAGAATCATAATAACAAAGAAATGGGTAAAAGGGTAAAAAGGTTGCTTTTTCTAAGACACACTTGATACCGGCATTGATACCATCACAAAATCAAGCTCTTCTAAAAAATTGTCCCAAATTGAACAAAACTGAAGATTTTATCAAAACTTTTGCAATGAATTGACTAACAAGACTTAAATGATGCTACATAGGAAAGTAGTGTGTCTGAATGTGCTTGTGGGTAAAAAAAACAACAACAAAAAACACTACAGATGAGTGTGCAAAGATATTCGGTCACAAATCTCTGAGGAAACTACGTTACACAAATGGAATTTTCAACTGTAAATCACCAGAAAAGGCAAGGCAAGGCAAGGCAGGGGAAATGTATTTATAGAGCACATGTCAAACACAGGGCAATTCAAAGTGCTTTACAAAGAACTTAAAGAAATACAGAAAAGCTATACAAAAAAATATAATGATGATAAGAATCTTAATGTTGATCTCCAGATCTTTGCGTTTCCCACAACCACTGACCATACCGTCCATTTGGGGAGCACGAAGAACAAAACTCAAACCTCTCTCAGCCAACGGCTCACCAGTTAGCTCTTTTACCATTAGATCGTGATTAACAGAAATATGTGTTTCTCAGCCGATCTCAGGATTTGCCTTTGAATGTTAATCTCACTTTTGGAATCTTGCAGACTGGCAACAAAACTCAAACATCTCTCATCAGTTTGGGGCTCGTAAAAGCTTTGCTTGGGCAAGTGAATCATCTACCCAGCTTGCCCGAACGGGCTAGTGGATTTTTTTTGCAATATTTTGACATTGTTTTCCGATCCAACCTACGAGATTTCAGATCCATGAAGCCGCGTCTGTACTTCACTGTCTGCGGAAATGACTCCACAAGTATTTTCCTGCCGCTGCTCTGCAAAATGTGGACTGGATTTCCTGAACGGAGGCGGGTCTCAATGAGAGCGGAGTCATGAGTCAGGAAATCCGTTCCTTAGTTTACAGCCAGCGAGGATGCTAGGGAAGTTAGCATTGCGGCTATCATAGTTTCCATGACATGTCGCTGTTTGGACTTATTTTACACTCAAAACACTGCAAAGCATGGACGTGGATGTTAGCAAAGCCTTGTCCAGCGAGGAGGACAGTCTGCAGCCAGACATCAGCCATTTAAAACTGCAGCTCTCCGAGGAGCAGCTCTGACATCAAAACAATGAGCAGCTCCTCCGGGGTAGCAGGAGATTCACACCTCCGTGAAGCGTCCTCCTCCATGCTAAACTCCCTGAAAATAGTCCCAATCATTAGAGCTGCTTGAGAGCGGGAAACATTCTGTTTGTGCTCTGTGTGGCTAAAGAATGTCCCCAGGAATTAATGAAGTGATTCTGAGGTTTTAAAGATATAATGAGATTATTATGAGATGATGACGTTATGCAGACCCCCACATTGTCCAACTTGACAAAAATAGTTTGTACTGTTTCCTGAATATATATTTTCATCAAACTTTACTTCGGTCCAGTAAAAACAGCATAATTACTGGACCAGTGTCCAGTAAAATGTTTTGACATTTCACTATCCCCACATGCTTGACGGTAAAGCTCCAGGACCTGACGGTAAAGTTCCAGGACCTGACGGTAAAGCTCCAGGACCTGACGGTAAAGTTCCAGGACCTGACGGTAAAGCTCCAGGACCTGACGGTAAAGTTCCAGGACCTGACGGTAAAGCTCCAGGACCTGATGGATACACCACTGAATTTTACAAAGAATTTTGGCCTTTACTCTCACCAATTTATTTTAGAACAGTTGAAATTAAAGAATCTTTATCTCTCCCCCCACATATGAACTGTGCAAATATCAATCTTCTTCTTAAAGCGGATAAAGATCTACACTACCATCTAGCTATCGCCCAATATCACTAATCAATGTAGATCTTAAAATAATCAGTAAAACCTTAGCAAGCAGAATAGAAAAAATTACACCCCACATAATACACCCTGATCAAACTGGGTTCATTAAAGGACGACACTCCACTAACAACACACGCAGATTAATTAATCTTATAGACCACTCCACTAACAACACACGCAGATGAATTAATCTTATAGACCACTCCACTAACAACACACGCAGATGAATTAATCTTATAGACCACTCCACTAACAACACACACAGATGAATTAATCTTATAGACCACTCCACTAACAACACACACAGATTAATTAATCTTATAGACCACTCCACTAACAACACGCAGATTAATTAATCTTATAGACCACTCCACTAACAACACACACAGATTAATTAATCTTATAGACCACTCCACTAACAACACACACAGATTAATTAATCTTATAGACCACTCCACTAACAACACACACAGATTAATTAATCTTATAGACCACTCCACTAACAACACACACAGATTAATTAATCTTATAGACCACTGCCACCAGAATAAACAAAAGGCCATTATCACCTCCTTAGATGCAGAAAAAGCTTTTGATGGGTAAATTGGACATTTCTACTCGCTACACAATGGAGATTTGGATTTGAACAAAATGACCTCTCCTGTATTAAAACATTGTACACCTCACCCAGTGCCTGTGTTAAAACAAATGATCAAATTTCCTCAAGGTTCAATCTTGAGAGAGGTACCAGGCAGGGGTGTCCACTCTCACCATCTCTCTTTGCAATTTTTATTGAACCATTAGCAGCAGCCATTAGACAGAACAATAACATAAAAGGAACATGAACAGCAAATGTAACCCATAAAATATGTCTTTATGCAGATGATGTATTACTTATCCTACAAAACACACAGACCTGTCTTTCACAAACAATAGAGTTAATAGACAGATTCTCTGCAATTTCAGAATATTCTATAAATTGGAATAAATCAATTGTCTTGCCTATTAACTCTATTTTTCAGCACACATCAAATACCCCACTAAAACCAGGGAACATCAAATACCTCGGCATTAATATCTCAGCCAAACTGTCAGACTTGGTGCACTTAAACTACACCCCCCTCATTAAAACAATAGAAGAGGACCTCACTCGGTGGAGGACACTTCCTATATCACTTATGGGGAGAGTAGCAACAATTAAAATGATGGTCCTGCCTAAAATTAACTACATCTTTTCAATGATCCCAACAAAACCACCAAAAACATGGTTTAATAAATTGGATTCCCATATCTCAAAATTCTTATGGAAAAATAAACCATCGCGTATAAGTTTAAAAACACTGCAGAACACCAAGGACCAAGGAGGCTTAGAACTTCCAAACTTCTATAATTATTGTCTTGCCAATAAATGACTTTATGTTGTAAAATGGATTAATCAGAAACTTAGATGAAGGCTGGCTGGACATTGAAAAAACCTTCTGTGAAGATCTCCTCATCAGAGACCTTCCTTTCTTCAGTCCTGTCATCAAAAAACACAACTGCTTTAAAAGCATCAATATAAACAATCTCTGACAGCTTGGTGGGAATTTCTTAAAATTAATGGATCGTCACTCATTCCCTGCAAACTCACACCTTCTGGAACAATCCTGACATCCTGCAAAGGAAGAAACCAAGAAACTTCACAAATTGGAAAAACAAGGGAAGAATAAACTTGGAACACCTTCTCTTCAATAACTCTTTTATTCCATTTAAAGATCTAATAGAAACTTATGGTATCAGTCAAAATAACTATCTGGAACATCTCCAGCTTAAGTCAATAATACAAACAAAGTTCAAACTAGAAGAGATGAACCTAAACTTACCTCAGACAGTGACAAACCTCCTGAAGATCTCAGCACCAAAACCACTTTCTAAAATCCTTTCTATCCTGTCATGTTCCAATACCACAATATCCCTTCAAGCTCCAAATGGGAAGAAGATCTCAACATCAACACAGACCCAACGCTTTGGTCACAAACAGGGCTGCAACAACGAATTGATAAAATCAATTAAATTTGATTATTAAAAGTCTTGGCAATGAATTTCTTTATCGATTTCTTTATTTATTGTTGTGTCGCACGATTTATGCGTCACTAGGCCAACATTCACTTTCTTGGTAACATCAAAGATGCGGCGCAGCACTCAAGCTAGCCGGCTAGCCACCAGAGTCCGCTCCGATGGGGGGAAACGTCACTGAAGCCGACTGGCGTTTGATCTCGAAAACAACACGAAAGTTGTGGTGCGGCACTCGAGCTAACCAGCTCGCCACTGGAGCGCACTCCGATTCGGGAAAACATCAGTGGGGCATCTGGCGGCTCGCTGCTAACTGGCTAGGCGCCGGAGCATGCTCCGATGCGGGGACACAAAACAAAACAACTCGTGCAAAGCGGAGGATGTAAACAACCACATAAGGTCTGCCGCCCTGGCTGAGATTACTGTTGCAACATCACATATCTGTGGAGCTGTGAAGTGTAAATTTAAAGGTTATTATAGCAATATTTTACCAGTCTGGTCACTCAGGATGAAACTGGACTGTATGTGGTCCCTGAAGTAAAGTACATTTAATCTTATTTAGTAATTATCTTGCACACATTGTGTATATATATATATATATATATATATATATATATATATATATATACATATAAAATTCCCCTCTCGCCCTCCGCGGGCGGTCACCTGTTTTTCTATTCCAAGCTCGGGTCCTCTACCAGAGGCCTGGGAGCTTGAGGGTCCTGGTCCTCTACCAGAGGCCTGGGAGTTTGAGGGTCCTGGTCCTCTACCAGAGGTTGTTCCAGGGATCTGCTGTAGCCCCACCTCCAGTTTGGGGGTTACTGCCCCGAGGGCACCACTGTCACCTTCACCTTCCAAGCCTCTCCAGCTCCTCTCTGAGCCCCTGGTACTCCTTCTTTCTGATGTTCCTTCTTTCTGATGTTACCGTCACTTGGTATTGCTACATCCACCACCACGGCTTTCCTCTGCCCTTTATCAACCACCACAAAGTCTGGTTGGTTCGCCATTACCATCCTGTCTGTCTGTATCTGGAAGTCCCACAGGATCTTCATCGGTCATTCTCCACCACCTTTGGGGGTGTCTCCCACTGTGACCTTGGGGTTTCCAGACCATACTCCGTACAGATGTTTGGGTACACTATGCCAGCCACTTGGTTATGGCGTTCCATGTATGCTTTCCCAGCCAGCATCTTGCACCCTGCAGTTCTGTGCTGGATTGTCTCAGGTGCCTCTTTACACAGTCTACACCTTGGGTCTGGTGTGGTGTGGTAGATCTGGGCTTCTATGGCTCTGGTGCTCAGAGCCTGCTCCTTTGCAGCCAGGATGAGGGCCTCTGTGCTGTCCTGTAGGCCAGCCCTGTCTAGCCATTGGTAGGACTTCTTTAGGTCAGCCACTTCAGTTAAGTTCGGCTGGTACATCCCATGTAGGGGCTTGTCTTCCCATGATGGTCCCTCTTCCAGCACCTCCTCATCTCGCCATTGTCTGACACTTTGGTTGAGTATGTCATCCGTTGGAGCCCTGTCTTGATGTACGTATGGAGCTTGGATGTTTCATCCTGGATAGTGGCTCTCACGCTCACTAGGCCTCGGCCTCCTTCCTTACGGCTAGCATACAGTCTCAAGGTGCTGGATTTGGGATGGAACCCACCATGCATGGTGAGGAGCTTTCGTGTTTTAACATCTATGGTCTGTATCTCTTCCTTTGGCCACCTTGTTATACCCGCAGGGTACCTGATCACTGGCAGGGCGTAGCTGTTTTTTGCCCTGGACTTGTTCTTGCCATTGAGCTGGCTTCTTAGGACTTGCCTCACTCGCTGGAGGTATTTGGCCGTTGCCGCTTTCCTTGTTGCCTGTTCAAGGTTGCCATTTGCCTGTGGTATTCCCAGGTACTTGTAGCTGTCCTCAATGTCTGCTATTGTTCCTTCTGGGAGTGAGACCCCTTCAGTGTGGACTACCTTGCCTCGCTTTGTTACCATCCTACTACATTTCTCAAGCCCGAATGACATCCCAATGTCATTGCTGTAGATCCTGGTGGTGTGGATCAGGGAGTCTATGTCCCGTTCGCTCTTGGCGTACAGCTTGATGTCATCCATGTAGAGGAGGTGACTGATCGTGGCCCCGTTCCTGAGGCGGTATCCGTCGCCAGTCTTGTTGATTATTTGGCTTAGGGGGTTCAGACCTATGCAGAACAGCAGTGGGGACAGAGCATCACCTTGGTATATGTCACATTTGATGGACACTGTGCAAGTGGCTTACCATTGGCCTCGGGGGTGGTTTTCCACAACCTCATCGAGTTTGCAACGAACGCTCTTAGAGTCCTGTTGATGTTGTACAGCTCCAAGCATTCAGTGATCCATGTGTGTGGCATTGAGTCGTAGGCTTTCTTGTAATCAATCCAGGCAGTGCACAGGTTGGTATTACGGGACCTGCAGTCTTGGGCGACTGTTCTGTCAACTAGGAGCTGGTGTTTGGCTCCTCTGGTATCTCTACCAATGCCCTTCTGTACTTTGCTCATGTATTGATCCATGTGCCCGCTCATCTTAGCCGCGATGATGCCTGACATGAGCTTCCATGTTGTGGAGAGGCAGGTTATTGGCCGGTAGTTGGATGGGACTGCACCTTTGGTGGGATCCTTCAGGATCAGGATTGTTCGCCCTTCGGTTAGCCATTCTGGGTGAGTCCCATCTCTGAGCAGCTGGTTCATTTGTGCTGCCAGGCGCTCATGGAGAGCTGTGAGTTTCTTTATCCAGTAGGCCTGGATCATGTCAGGGCCTGGTGCTGTCCAGTTTTTCATACCTGAGACTCTTTCTTGGATGTCTGCCGCTGTGATGGTAACTGGATTCTGTTTAGGGATGTTGCTGTGCTCCTCCCTCGGAGACACCAGCCATTGAGCACCGATGTTATGTGCTGCCTCCTTTTCCCATATGCTCTTCCAGTACCTTTCAGTTTCCAGCCTTGATGGGTCTACTATATATATATATATATATATATATATATATATTTGTATTTGTATTGATTCAGTTATGTGCTTTTAAATAATCATAACATATTTGGTGTTTGGTTCGTTCAATATCAACTAGTCCTATGTTTTTTTTAACCGATTCATCGATTAATTGAAAAAATAAATTGCCAATTAATCAATTATTAAAATAATCGTTAGGTGCAGCCCTGTCATGATCCTGCCTTCTCTCCTCCCCTCCTGTGTTCCCCTTAGCTCCGCCTCTGTGCTGTCCTGCTTCCTCCTCCTGATCACAGCTGTCTGTCGTTGTCATTAGTGTGTATTTAGGTCCCTCCCTTCCAGCTCCAGTTGCCAGTTCGTCTGAGTTTCTACACCATTGGTACCCGCCTTTTTTTCCTCGTGTTGCCTTCATGTGTTTTTGACCTTCTGCCTTCCCGACTTTGCCTCCTGGATTTCCTCCTCCATTGCTGCTCTGGTTTTTGATGTTGGACTGCCTGACTTTGCTTCTGCTGTGTTTTTGAAAATAAAACACTTTTGAACTGAGCTTCTTGTCTGCCGTGCAGTTAAGTTCACAAACCCTGAAAAGCCCGAAATTTGACATACTTGCCTTGTTCCGCATTCCAATTTAAATAGGTTTGAAACTACTCATTTAATTTTAATTTTTGCCTTCATGTTATCATAAAGTGCCTGTATTGTCCTAATCCAAGAATTGTGAAATCCAAATTCCTCCAAAACTCTGAACGTAAAAGACCAATTTATGCAATCAAAAGCCTTTTCTGCATCTAACCTATTCTGCACCTATTCTACTAGTAATGCTGCCAACTCACTGTTCGTTATGTTACTTATAACCGGCAAGGTCCAGCTAATGTTATCTTGGGTTTGTCTCTGACACACAAATTCTGTTCGATCCAGGCAAATGATTTGTGGTAACAGTACCTCTATTCGCTTGGCGAGTATATGTGTAAAAATGTTAGTCCTTATTTAAAACACTAACCGGTCTATAATTACCACATTCAATTTGATCCCTCCTTTGGATTAGGGTTGTTTTCATAAGGATTTCAGTGGCTCCGAGCAAATGGGACACCAAAAAATCCATGAAAGTTTTGTATTTTAACTAAAAACTGTGGCCATGTAAGCTGTGCTTTATCTAAAAGAAAAGAGGTAATTAAATGACAGAATGTAGGACATGCACTGATTTACTTCCTTTTCATTGGAAAGTATTGAATGTTTTTGCTGCTCTTGTCCCATTGAGGTCAAACTGTATGTTCTTCCTGAACTAAATATGTTTGACACTTCGTCTCTAAACTGAACTTTCTCTGAAGCGCTGGCATACAGTATCCCCCACAGTTCGGGACACGCGTGGTGTGCCACAGGGTTCTATTCCTGGCTGTGTTATATTTCCATTTTACAAGTTGCCAATAGTGTCACAACCCGTGCAGGTCTCCTACTGTGTTGTTGTTTTGTGTGTGTGTGTGTGGGCGTGTGTGAGTGTAGGCGGAGCGGACGGAGCAGGACGCACACCTGAAGTGAATGAGGGAAGCCAGTATTTAAGGACCGGGATCCCAGGCTCTCATTGCAAGATCGTTACGTTTACTCTGCGGTAGGCTACTTTGAGCCTTTTGGACTCACAAATGCTCCTGCAGTATTCCAGCACCTGGTCAACGACGTGCTGCGGGACATGTTGAACCAGTGTATATTTGTATATTTGGATGACATTTTGATATTCTCTCGCAGCCAGGAGGAGCATGTTCTTCACGTCCAGGCAGTGCTCCAGCGTCTTCTGGAGAATCGGCTATTTGTGAAGGCGGAGAAGTGTGTCCTCCATGCGACCTCTGTGAGCTTCTTGGGGTACATCATCGAACGGGGACAGGTGAAAGCGGATCCAGCCAAGGTCCAAGCGGTGGTGGACTGGCCCAGACCAACTACCCGTAAACAGCTGCAGCGGTTTCTCGGGTTTTCCAACTTCTACCGACGATTCATCAGGAACTACAGTAAGGTCGCAGCCCCTCTCACGCAACTCACGTCCACCTCAACCCGTTTTCAGTGGACACAGGCAGCTGAACAGGCATTCAGCACCCTGAAGCAGCTGTTCACGTAGGCCCCGATGCTGTGTCATCCTGATCCCACCAAGCAGTTCATCGTAGAGGTCGATGCCTCGGACACTGGCGTTGGAGCGGTGTTATCCCAGCGTGCCGAGGACTCCAAGACTCACCCCTGCGCCTTCTTTTCGCGACGCCTGACTCCGGCTGAACGGAATTATGATGTCGGTAACCAGGAGTTGCTGGCAGTTGTACTGGCATTGGAGGAATGGAGACACTGGCTGGAGGGAGCCCCCCAACCATTTGTGGTCTGGACTGACCACAAGAATTTGTCATACCTTCAGTCTGCCAAACGACTAAACTCCCGGCAGGCACGCTGGGCATTGTTTCTGGGTCGGTTTAACTTTACCCTTACCTACCGGCCAGGCTCCAGGAACACGAAGCCCGACGCCCTGTCCCGGCAGACCACCATTGAGAGGACTGAGGGGGAACCAGAGGATATACTTCCCTCCACCTGCATGGTTGCAGCCACCTCCTGGGACATCGAAGATCAGGTCAGACAAGCCCTACTCACCCATCCCGATCCGGGTAATGGGCCGGAGAACTGTCTCTTTGTTCCTGAGCCTATGAGGTCTAGGGTTCTGCAGTGGGGGCATTCCGGGGACCTGGGATGTGGTGTCGGACCGAGGCCCGCAGTTCACATCCCAGGTCTGGAAGGCATTCTGCAGAGCTCTTGGAACTTCTCCCAGCCTCTCCTCAGGGTATCACCCCCAGACTAATGGTCAGACGGAGAGGGCCAACCAAGACCTGGAGACGGCACTGCGGTGTGTGACGGCTCGGCACCCATCCTCCTGGAGCTCTCAGTTGCCATGGGTGGAGTATGCCCATAATTCCCTCACCTGCTCGGCCACTGGTATGTCCCCGTTCATGGTGGCCCTCGGCTACCAACCCCCCCTGTTCCCCACCCAGGAGGAGGATGTTGCCGTGCCCTCGGTGCAAGCCCACCTTCGACGCTGCCGGCGGGTTTGGAAGGAGGCGAGGGCCGCCTTGGTGCGTTCATCTGCCTGCAATAAGAGACTGGCGGACCGTCGAAGGTCTTCAGCTCCCGTGTATCACCCGGGTCAGAAGGTATGGCTCTCCTCCCGCGACCTTCCACTCCAGGTAGAGTCCCGCAAGCTGGCGCCTCGTTTCATTGGGCCCTTTGAGATCGAGGAGATCATCAATCCGGCGGCGGTGAGGCTGAAACTGCCGGCGTCCTTAAGGATACATCCAACGTTCCATGTCTCGCTACTGAAACCAGTCCACTCCAGCCCTCTTAGCCCCTCCACCGAGCCCCCGCCACCCCCCCTGCTCATTGACAACCACCCGGCCTACACAGTCAACAAGATCTTGGATGTTCGTCGCCGGGGCAGGGGGTTCCAGTTCCTGGTGGACTGGGAGGGTTATGGTCCTGAGGAACGGTCATGGGTGCCACGGGGTCACATCCTGGATCGGAGTCTGCTGACCGACTTCTACCGGGAGCATCCGGATAAGCCGGGTAGGACGCCAGGAGGCGTCCGTTAAGTGGGGGGTACTGTCACAACCCGTGCAGGTCTCCTACTGTGTTGTTGTTTTGTGTGTGTGTGTGTGGGCGTGTGTGAGTGTAGGCGGAGCGGACGGAGCAGGACGCACACCTGAAGCGGATGAGGAAGCCAGTATTTAAGGACCGGGATCCCAGGCTCTCATTGCAAGATCGTTACGTGTACTCTGCGGTACCTAGACTCTGCCCCTCGTGATTATTGTTTTGTGTTTGTTCGCTTCTTGTGTGGAAGCAGCTCAGTATTCTGACCTCCGTTTGTTCTCCCGTCCAGTCCCGGTGTGCGCCGCTCTGTCCTCCTGGGAAGACCCCGTCTCCGTGACGTCCGCCTCTGCTTCCCGATCCCTCGCCACGGACTGCCGCCCCGTTGGAGCGACTTAAAATAAACTTTATTTTCAAATTACATCCCGGACTAGTTGGCGTTTGAATCCTGTTCACCACCATTCCTGACAAATAGGCCACATTATTCACAAGCATTTTGTAAAAGCTCATTTAAAGCACATCACACACAAATAACAAGCTTTAGATAAAAGCCATGATAACTGCCTGGAACAAATTAGCAATAACAATTTAATTAATTTGATGACACTATCATTTTATTCACTATCATGACGCTATAAATTGCATCGCAGTTTGTGGCTGAGAACACAGAAGGTTTTAGAAAAAGCTCCATCCTGTGGGTCTTTTCTATTTTGATGGGGACTTGGAAGAACCAGTACAACTGCTTCATAAAGGTACATAAAGAACATTTAAAGAGCAATTTGCTGCTAATACCTCACTGACTTCAGTGCTGCACATCCTTGTTATTACCAGTTGGGTTTTACAGCAGATGTTAAATACAGTAAAATGACTGACTGAGCATTAGAATCAGCTGCCAGCCCTCTTTTATTAAAAAAGGGAAAGAAATAGTGTGTGACATGAGGACAAATTGGTAGTAAAGCCACAATGGTTCCTGGATGTCTCTGTGTCTTTTGTGGAATAATGAGGCGAGACGAATGAGGACAGCTTTGGACACATCCACACCAAAACAATCTTTTTTGTCCCCAGGGTTCGCAGAAACAATTCCGTCCACATGTCACCTTGAACTCAGCTCAACACGAGGCTTTAGGGCATGTAGTACACCTGCTCGGCCTTTAGGGGTGCTGTGACTCACCAGACACCATAAACGCAGAAGAAGACATGGAGAACATAGACATTTAGAAGAAGACTCCTTCTCATAAACTTCTGTACAACTCTTTGTTCTATAAGTCTATGGCCCTGCTTCTCCTGCTGCCAGTAGTTTCTGCAGCTCCTCCGGAGCTTGATTGTTGTGGTTATTTGATGACCTTGCGGCCTGTGGCGGGGAGGAGAGGGGGAGGATTACATCATTTCAAGAGCCTGTATTCATTCAGGAGAAACACATTGAGAGTAAGAATCTCTTTTTTTTCAAGTGTGTCCTGGTAGCAATACAAGTACATAAAATATAATAAAAATAAAGGACGCAGAGAGCATATGAAATATAAAAATTTATAAAAACTATCAAATAGTTTAAAATAAGTTAGTTAAAACTAGAACAAAGTGAATTTTTTGTGTCTAACCGCTGTAAAAAGGCCTAAATGCTCCCAGTGAGAGCAGCTCTGTGAGTAATAATAAGTCTTTAGAACGCAGACTGTAGTTATTTTTGAGTTTCTGGTTCACATCACTGCAAAGGTATGGAGGCACCAAACCAAAAATTGCCTTATAGATAAAATCAATACAGTGAATGTGTCTGCATTAGGGCTGCTTCATTATGGAAAAAAATCATAATCATTATTATTTTTGGCAATATTGAAATCACGATTATTTACACGATTATGTCTTTGAATTTGGAACACCATTTATTGAACATGTTTAAAAGAAATACTGTTAAATATATAACAATATCTTACGTCATAGTAAAAAATTAACTGTTGTACTGTACTCAATCTTTTGAAAACAAGAAATAAATAACTTTAGATGCTGTCCTTGCTGTACTCTTTACAAACTGTTTCACCCACCGGATATACAAAGTTACTTTACGTTATGTACTGGAAAAAGTTAACCCTACAGTGCTTTAATGCTATCCACCGTTAGCATTACTTAGATTTAAAATGACATGTAACCTAAACCCCTTGTGTAACCAGCTGTTATTTGCATTATCAATATATGTTAGTTTGCGGCAGGTATATCAACGGCAAATGTGCAAGAAACCCTACATTCATAACTTTTTCGGGAAATTTAGAAGTAGCAACTTACCACTAAGTAGCTCACGCTGGCGCGTTAGGGTTAAATGTAACCATCGTTTCCTGTCTCTGGAGGCTGTGCCAGAAATGCACCACATGATCGTTTTTCCTTGATTATCTGAATTTTGAGATCATCTGCAGCCAAAATCGTAATTGCGTTAAAAATTTGATTAATTGAGCAGCCCCAGTCAGCGTATAGGTAGAGTCGGCCATCCAATGCATCTGAAAGTGAACAATAATGAGTGAGAACTTTGCAACCCGTTATAAATCTTAGTACTCCATGGTAAACTATGTCCATTGAGTGAAGACACTGAGAAGAGGCATTCATATATACAATGTCCCCATAGCCCAACATGGACAAGAACGTAGGCACTTTTTAGTGTGGAAGGAGAAGCATGATCGATTTCTGAAATAAAAACCCAATTTCAATTTAAGCTTTCTCACAAGCTGCTCAATGTGAGGCTTAAACGAGAGGGAATCCTCGACTGTGATTTATAAGGGGCAACTTCCTCAATGAAATGACCTTCTAGGATAGTGATGGGGGTCAAGAATAAAACCAACACCTGTCCTTGATTTAAATTCAGCAGAGGTTTGCAATTTTTCAGTGCCATCAGGGCCTGGATTAGGTTGCACATTTTCAGAGATCAGAAGCAACAAAGCAATTAGGCATCTCTGCTTAAACTCTTGATACCATTTAGTAGAAGTACCTCTATTCCTAATGAGTTTACTTCTGTTACAAGAGTAGAGTTTATAGGAAATGTAAAGTAGTCATTTAAAATATGGATGTTCATCAAAAATCCTCATGCAAGTGGAAGGCAGGGGCTGGAGCTGATGAACAAAAAACATCTCCCAGTGAGTACATTTCTGAGGGAGGATTCAATTATGAGATCATATGCAATTCTCATAAGTCGCATGCAGCTCAACTGGACAACACATTTACAGTAATTTGGACAAAAAAGCTGCTAAAAGAAGCATGATAAGTGAGTAATTGAGAAATCAATAATAATGAAAGTCCACGTCACCTCAGTCAAATCCAACCTGGGATTTTGTCCTCACCACCCGAATTAGTGCAGCTGGCTGACAACGCCTCTCCACACCACGAACAAAAACGGGACCAGAGAACCCACGGAGAAAGCCTCTCATGGTCAGCATGGACCTCCACAGGTGATGGAAGAAGCCCCTCGGCTACTGGGTTCCTGGTTGTCCGCGCAATAATACCGAGAGCTAGATATTTACATGTGCAGTGAGGGATTCCAGTGTGACGTCATTGAGTACAACCCAACATGGCGCCACCCAGCCTGTAAAGCAAACCTTTCTGACCACCAAGGGAAAAAAAACAAAACAAACTAAACTGAACAAAGAAACAAAGGGTAAATGAAGCTAAATTCTAACGCTGGAAGAGCACACAATAGAAGACCTTCAACCCTACTTGGACGGGTGCTACGACCGTCTCGTCATGTTCAACACTCCCAGACCTCATCTTGAAGAGGAGCCGTGCTGAAAGCTCTCCAAAGGCTTCATCCTCATCCAAGCAGTTGGAGGACATCCTGGACAGCATCAACACCAAGCTGTCCAGCTTCGATGTCCGTCTCGCCCTGGTGGAGGAGCTCCACCCTGAGTTTCAAGCTCTCTCAGCCTCACTGGAGTTCAGCCAGCAGGAGGTGGCTGAGTTGACAGCTGAGAACTGAGGACTCCAGCACGAGGTGAAGTCACTTAGCCAGGGACTGTCCGGGCTATGGGAGGAGGACAAGAAGATGAAGGAATCCATCCTGGAGTTTCCAGCTCTTTGGGAGTCGCTGGAATTCAGCCAACAACAGGTAGCAGACCTCACAGCAGAGAACCAGGGGCTGAGAGACGAGGTGGACCTGCTGAACCAGAGACTGAAGGACTGACTCAGGAGAACATGAAGATGAAGGAATCCATCCTGGACCTTCAAAGCAGGAGTATGAGAGACAACCTTGTCTTTGCTGGACTTCCAGGACGGGAGGAGGAAGACGTGGAAACATCGCTGTGAGGATTCATGCAGGAGCACCTGAAGCTTCCTGTGGACACCATGAATAACATCACCTTCACTATATCGTTATATCGATACCCACTATTGGCAATTAATGAAAGATAAGTACTCTTACTTATACTTGTCTTTTCAAAAATTGGTATTGGTGTATCTCTTGGTTTTTATACCATCCATCACTCACAGATGAAGATTGAAGATATAACTTTAAATTCTCAGACACTGGATGAACTGGTTAGAATATGACCAAAACGTAAAAATCAAGAACAGGACTCAAAATGTGTTTGTTAATGACATAACTCAGAAATCATTTCAGATTTGATGTTATTAAATTTCATGAACACTCAAAAATACAGTGGTATATTATGTCACCATTCTTTTAACCATAATTTCATTTTCCTATTCTTCAAAACCAATAATGACGAGTTAATCACAGAAGATATGAAAATAAACACTTGTCTATAAATAACAATGTGTGACTCTTTAGCTTGAAACTATAGAAATAAATGAGGCTCAAAAATCAATTTGAAATGTATTAATGGAAATATTTTTTCATTTTCAGATTAAAACAACATTCTTAACTCATAAATAGAATTAATGATCAGTTATCCAAACTGGCATTTCATCTTCTTCTTCAAGGCTGCTTTTCCTGTGACTTAATTACAACCAAAAAATAAAATGATGATTAAGATTTAACTTTCAAAAGACAATCGAGAATAAAAATTCTAAATTCCAAATTAATTTCGGAATGTCAAATTTTTTAATTAAAATACATTTGTAAAGATGCTTTTTCTTTTCAAGGATATAGCCAGGTATCTGACTCATAAATGAAATTACTAAGAGTTCATTCAAACTGCATTTTCATTTCCTTCAATTCAGGTCTCACATTTTATGGCAGAACTCAAAAGTAAACCTAAAGAGAGGATTGCATATACATTATCATGTCCGCCCTGCAAAAAAAAGATCAGAATTCAATTCGACTGAGCGGCAAGTGGCGCGGGAGAGTGATGTCAGAGACCACTCCACTTGGCCTGATTGTGCTGCGCTTCAAATACACCAGGGGGCGCTGTGCATATTTGAGCTTGAGCAAGAGAAGAGACATGAGGGGCAAAGCAGCTCTTTAAATATTATTAATTCAGTAACAAGTCCAGCCATTAATGTTGCTAGATGACTAGAATCAGTTCATTAAAAATATGTGTTCACCAAATCATTCAATGCTTGTCGGGATGAGCCCCGACTGGGAACCACACTACTGTCAGCTATGGCCGCGGTACGTTCAGGAACCACCGCATGTTCAACATCTGTGGTACGTTCAGGGACCACCGCACGTTCAACATCTGTGGTACGTTCAGGAACCACCGCATGTTCAACATCTGTGGTACGTTCAGGGACCACCGCACGTTCAATGCCCGCGGTATGTTCAGGAACCACCGCATGTTCAACATCTGTGGTACGTTCAGGGACCACCGCACGTTCAATGCCCACGGTACGTTCAGGAACCACCGCACGTTCAATGCCCGCGGTATATTCAGGAACCACCGCATGTTCATTTGCCGCGGTATGTTCAAGAACCACCGCATGTTCAATGGCCACGGTACGTTCAGGGACCACCGCATGTTCAACATCTGTGGTACGTTCATGGACCACCGCACGTTCAATGGCGGCGGTACGTTCAGGGACCACCGCACATTCAATGGCTGCGGCTCGTTCAGGGACCACTGCACGTTCAGGGACCACCGCACGTTCAATGGCGGCGGTACGTTCAGGGACCACCACACGGTCAATGGCTGCGGCTCGTTCAGGGACCACTGCACGTTCAGGGACCACCGCACGTTCAACATCTGTGGTACGTTCAGGGACCACCGCACGTTCAATTACCGCGGTACGTTCAGGGACCACCACACGCTCAACGTCCGCGGTACGTTCAGGAACCACCAGAAATGTTATGACCACTTTTTTCAGTAACTAGTAATCTAACACATTACTATTTCCGAACCAGTAATCAGATTAAAGTTACTTGTCCAAGTTCCTATGCATTACTATATATAGCATTCAATACAAACGTAGCATGACTTGGATAAGTAACTTCAATCTGATTACTTAGTAATCCAAACTCGTTACTGAAAAAAAGTGGTCATATGCAACACGTTAGAGTCATCACTGGTTCACAGCTCGTACTCATGTATGACATGAATCTAATAAACTTGAGGCACAACATGATGTTTGCTGTATGCAGATTTCACAATAAAAATATAAGCTGAATTACAGCGAATTGTGGTGTGCACCTTAGGGGGAGGTTCTCCCAAACAGAATGGAGTGGGTGTGTCGGTGACGTAGTGTGGTGTTGGTAGTGGGAGGAGTTATAAAGGGAAGTGTGGTGACGTAGTGTGGTGTTGGTAGTGGGAGGAGTTATAAGGGGAAGTGCGGTGACGTAGTGTGGTGTTGGTAGTGGGAGGAGTTTCAAGGGGAAGTGTGGCGACGTAGTGTGGTGTTGGTAGTGGGAGGGGTTATAAGGGGAAGTGTGGTGACGCAGTGTGGTGTTGGTAGTGGGAGGAGTTTCAAGGGGAAGTGTGGCGACGTAGTGTGGTGTTGGTAGTGGGAGGGGTTATAAGGGGAAGTGTGGTGACGTAGTGTGGTGTTGGTAGTGGGAGGAGTTATAAGGGGAAGTGCGGTGACGTAGTGTGGTGTTGGTAGTGGGAGGAGTTATAAGGGGAAGTGTGGTGACGTAGTGTGGTGTTGGTAGTGGGAGGAGTTATAAGGGGAAGTGTGGTGACGTAGTGTGGTGTTGGTAGTGGGAGGAGTTATAAGGGGAAGTGTGGTGACGTAGTGTGGTGTTGGTAGTGGGAGGGGTTATAAGGGGAAGTGTGGTGACGTAGGTGGTGTTGGTAGTGGGAGGGGTTGTAAGGGGAAGTGTGGTGACGTAGTGTGGTGTTGGTAGTGGGAGGAGTTTTAAGGGGAAGTGTGGCGACGTAGTGTGGTGTTGGTAGTGGGAGGGGTTATAAGGGGAAGTGTGGTGACGTAGTGTGGTGTTGGTAGTGGGAGGGGTTATAAGGGGAAGTGTGGTGACGTAGGTGGTGTTGGTAGTGGGAGGAGTTATAAGGGGAAGTGCGGTGACGTAGTGTGGTGTTGGTAGTGGGAGGAGTTATAAGGGGAAGTGTGGTGACGTAGTGTGGTGTTGGTAGTGGGAGGAGTTATAAGGGGAAGTGTGGTGACGTAGTGTGGTGTTGGTAGTGGGAGGAGTTATAAGGGGAAGTGTGGTGACGTAGTGTGGTGTTGGTAGTGGGAGGGGTTATAAGGGGAAGTGTGGTGACGTAGGTGGTGTTGGGAGTGGGAGGGGTTGTAAGGGGAAGTGTGGTGACGTAGTGTGGTGTTGGTAGTGGGAGGAGTTTTAAGGGGAAGTGTGGCGACGTAGTGTGGTGTTGGTAGTGGGAGGGGTTATAAGGGGAAGTGTGGTGACGTAGTGTGGTGTTGGTAGTGGGAGGGGTTATAAGGGGAAGTGTGGTGACGTAGGTGGTGTTGGTAGTGGGAGGAGTTATAAGGGGAAGTGCGGTGACGTAGTGTGGTGTTGGTAGTGGGAGGA
This sequence comes from Blennius ocellaris, assembly GCF_963422515.1. Taxonomy (NCBI): domain Eukaryota; kingdom Metazoa; phylum Chordata; class Actinopteri; order Blenniiformes; family Blenniidae; genus Blennius; species Blennius ocellaris. The sequence goes on along the minus strand of NW_027661975.1, from coordinate 146,506 downwards.
GTTATAAGGGGAAGTGTGGTGACGTAGTGTGGTGTTGGTAGTGGGAGGAGTTATAAGGGGAAGTGTGGTGACGTAGTGTGGTGTTGGTAGTGGGAGGGGTTATAAGGGGAAGTGTGGTGACGTAGGTGGTGTTGGTAGTGGGAGGGGTTGTAAGGGGAAGTGTGATGACGTAGGTGGTGTTGGTAGTGGGAGGGGTTATAAGGGGAAGTGTGGTGACGTAGTGTGGTGTTGGTAGTGGGAGGGGTTATAAGTTGGAAGTGTGGTGACGTAGTGTGGTGTTGGTAGTGGGAGGAGTTAAAAGGGGAAGTGTGGTGACGTAGTGTGGTGTTGGTAGTGGGAGGAGTTATAAGGGGAAGTGTGGTGACGTAGTGTGGTGTTGGTAGTGGGAGGGGTTATAAGGGGAAGTGTGGTGACGTAGTGTGGTGTTGGTAGTGGGAGGAGTTATAAGAGGAAGTGTGGTGACGTAGTGTGGTGTTGGTAGTGGGAGGAGTTAAAAGGGGAAGTGTGGTGACGTAGTGTGGTGTTGGTAGTGGGAGGAGTTATAAGGGGAAGTGTGGTGACGTAGTGTGGTGTTGGTAGTGGGAGGGGTTATGAGGGGAAGTGTGGTGACGTAGTGTGGTGTTGGTAGTGGGAGGAGTTATAAGAGGAAGTGTGGTGACGTAGTGTGGTGTTGGTAGTGGGAGGAGTTATAAGGGGAAGTGTGGTGACGCAGTGTGGTGTTGGTAGTGGGAGGGGTTATAAGGGGAAGTGTGGTGACGTAGTGTGGTGTTGGTAGTGGGAGGAGTTATAAGGGGAAGTGTGGTGACGCAGTGTGGTGTTGGTAGTGGGAGGAGTTATAAGGGGAAGTGTGGTGACGCAGTGTGGTGTTGGTAGTGGGAGGAGTTATAAGGGGAGGTGTGGTGACGTAGTGTGGTGTTGGTAGTGGGAGGAGTTATAAGGGGAAGTGTGGTGACGCAGTGTGGTGTTGGTAGTGGGAGGAGTTATAAGGGGAGGTGTGGTGACGTAGTGTGGTGTTGGTAGTGGGAGGAGTTATAAGGGGAAGTGTGGTGACGTAGTGTGGTGTTGGTAGTGGGAGGAGTTATAAGGGGAAGTGTGGTGACGCAGTGTGGTGTTGGTAGTGGGAGGGGTTATACATTATTTCCCCATGGGTGGGCCGCCGGGTTTTGCTCGCCCTCGCCGACTGGATGCGGCAAAGCTGGTGATCGCTAAGGAGGAGTTAGTCACTATGGAGAGGCTGGGTATCGTGTGGCGCTCTGACAGCCCGTGGGCGTCACCATTGCATATGGTCCCAAAATCTGATGGGAGTTGGAGGCCTTGTGGGGATTTCCGACGCCTTAATACAGTCACGGCACATGATCGGTACCCTGTTCCACACATACAAGACTTTTCCGTCCACCTGGCAGGGAAGGTAATGTTTTCCAAGGTGGATCTGGTGAGAGGCTACCACCAGGTACCAGTCCACCCGCAGGATGTAGCCGAAACTGCAGTGATCACACCTTTTGGACGGTTTGAGTTTCTGCGGATGCCATTTGGTCTGAAAGGTGCAGCACAAACGTTCCAGTGCCTGATGGACTCCGTGTTAAGGGGCTTACCTTTCCTATTCATCTACCTGGATGACATCCTGGTGGCCAGCGCCTCGCCCGCGGAGCACCTGCTACACCTGCGTCAGCTGTTTAAAAGACTGCAGGAGCATGGACTGATCGTGAACCCAGCTAAGTGTTGTTTTGGACTCTCAGAGATTGAGTTTCTGGGCCACCATGTGTCAGCACTGGGAGTGGTGCCCATACCGGCTAAGGTGAAAGCTATCACTGCTTTTCCGCGCCCAAAGACCATCAGGGCACTGAAGGAGTTCCTGGGCATGGTGAACTTTTATAGCCGCTTCATCAGACATGCAGCTCAGCTGATGCAGCCTCTCTATGAAGCACTGAGGGGCGGAAAGGCCAAGCAGGACGTGAACTGGTCCGCAGAAAGGATCCTGGCTCTCCAACACCGCCATGCTGGCCCACCCATCTCCCACGGCACCGGTAGCGCTCACCACCGATGCCTCGGACTACGCAGTGGGCGCAGTATGTGAACAATGGGGGGCTGCAGCCTGGCAGCCTCTGGTGTTTTTCAGTAAACAACTGCGTGACAACGAGAGGAAGTACAGCACATTTGACAGAGAACTTTTGGCTCTTTTCCTCGCTGTCCAACATTTTAGGTTCCTGTTGGAAGGTCGGTGGTTTACTGCCTTTGTGGACCACAAGCCCCTCACCCTCGCCATGTCCAAGACCTCGGAGCCATGGTCTGGGCGGCAGCAGCGCCACCTCTCTGCCATTTCTGAGTTCACCACAGACATTCAGCATGTGGCTGGAAAAAGTAATGCTGTGGCCGACTGCCTCTCCCGGGCACACGTGGACTCTGTGCACCTTGGGGTGGACTACACTGCCATGGCCAGTGACCAGCAGGCAGACTGGACTCTGTGCACCTTGGGGTGGACTACACTGCCATGGCCAGCGACCAGCAGGCAGACTGGACTCTGTGCACCTTGGGGTGGACTACACTGCCATGGCCAGTGACCAGCAGGCAGACTGGACTCTGTGCACCTTGGGGTGGACTACACTGCCATGGCCAGCGACCAGCAGGCAGACTGGACTCTGTGTACCTTGGGGTGGACTACACTGCCATGGCCAGCGACCAGCAGGCAGACTGGACTCTGTGCACCTTGGGGTGGACTACACTGCCATGGCCAGCGACCAGCAGGCAGACTGGACTCTGTGCACCTTGGGGTGGACTACACTGCCATGGCCAGCGACCAGCAGGCAGACTGTACTCTGTGCACCTTGGGGTGGACTACACTGCCATGGCCAGCGACCAGCAGGCAGACTGGACTCTGTGCACCTTGGGGTGGACTACACTGCCATGGCCAGCGACCAGCAGGCAGACTGGACTCTGTGCACCTTGGGGTGGACTACACTGCCATGGCCAGCGACCAGCAGGCAGACTGGACTCTGTGCACCTTGGGGTGGACTACACTGCCATGGCCAGCGACCAGCAGGCAGACTGGACTCTGTGCACCTTGGGGTGGACTACACTGCCATGGCCAGCGACCAGCAGGCAGACTGGACTCTGTGCACCTTGGGGTGGACTACACTGCCATGGCCAGCGACCAGCAGGCAGACTGGACTCTGTGCACCTTGGGGTGGACTACACTGCCATGGCCAGCGACCAGCAGGCAGACTGGACTCTGTGCACCTTGGGGTGGACTACACTGCCATGGCCAGCGACCAGCAGGCAGACTGGACTCTGTGCACCTTGGGGTGGACTACACTGCCATGGCCAGCGACCAGCAGGCAGACTGGACTCTGGGCACCTTGGGGTTGGCTACACTGCCATGGCCAGCGACCAGCAGGCAGACTGGACTCTGTGCACCTTGGGGTGGACTACACTGCCATGGCCAGCGACCAGCAGGCAGACTGGACTCTGGGCACCTTGGGGTGGACTACACTGCCATGGCCAGCGACCAGCAGGCAGACTGGACTCTGTGCACCTTGGGGTGGACTACACTGCCATGGCCAGCGACCAGCAGGCAGACTGGACTCTGGGCACCTTGGGGTGGACTACACTGCCATGGCCAGCGACCAGCAGGCAGACTGGACTCTGTGCACCTTGGGGTGGACTACACTGCCATGGCCAGCGACCAGCAGGCAGACTGGACTCTGGGCACCTTGGGGTGGACTACACTGCCATGGCCAGCGACCAGCAGGCAGACTCTGACATCCAGGCCTTCAGGACAGCCGCCACAGGTCTACAGCTGCAGGATTTGCTGTTCCACGATGATGGTGCCACACTCCTCTGTGACGTGTCTACAGGTCGGCCCCGCCCCATGGTACCTGCTGGCTGGAGACGGCATGTTTTTGATGCTGTTCATGCCCTAGTGCATCCAGGTGTGAGAGCATCAGTGAAGCTAGTGGAGGCAAAGTTGGTCTGGCCGGGCCTCAAGAGGGACATCAGGAGCTGGGCAGCCTCCTGTGTGGCGTGTCAGCGGTCCAAGGTACAGCGTCACACCAAAGCCCCCCTAGAGCCATTCCTGGTTCCTGAAAGGAGGTTTGACCATGTGCATCTGGACTTGGTGGGTCCACTGGCTCCCTCCCAAGGCTTTACGCACCTCCTCACCATGGTGGACAGGACCACCAGGTGGCCAGAGGTGAGTAAAGCCTCCCTCCCAAGGCTTCACTCACCATGGTGGACAGGACCACCAGGTGGCCCGAGGTGGTCCCGCTGGCTTCAACGACGTCGGCAGAGGTGGCTCGCGCTTTCATAGCCACCTGGGTGGCACGGTTCGGCACGCCATTGGACGTCACTTCGGACAGAGGCTCCCAGTTCACCTCTGAGCTGTGGACAGAGGTGGCTAAAGGCCTGGGAGTGCAGCTGCACCGGACCACGGCGTTTAACCCACAGGCCAATGGACTTTGTGAGCGTTTCCATCGCACAATGAAGGCCGCTCTCCGAGCCACACTCGCAGACAGTAACTGGGTTGACCGACGGCCATGGATCATGTTGGGCCTGCGTTCGGCTCCGAAGGAAGATCTCCAGTCATCGTCTGCAGAGCTGGTGTTGGGTCAGCCACTATGGGTCCCCAGAGAGTTCCTGCCAGAGCCATCGGAACCCTGGGGGGTCGCAGCTGGATGGCCAGTGTTCAACAGGGCAGTCCACACATTGGACCCGGTTCCAGTTCATCACTGCCTTCCCCGGTCATATGTCCCAAAAAACCTGATGGCAGCCAAATATGTCTTTATCCGACATGACGCTCACCGTTCCCACTTCAGCCGCCGTACGACGGCCCCTTTCATGTCCTGGAGGCAGGGAGGAAGAACTTTGTGGTGGACATGGGGGGTAAACGGGTCCGGGTTTCACTGGACCGCCTGAAACTGGCCCACACCATGCCGGAGCAGCCGGTGGAGGTGGCACAGCTCCCAAGACGTGGGCGACCCCCCAAGTCGTCAGCTGCCACAGCGCCTGCACCTGCATTGACCCCGGTGCCGGTACCTGCACCTCCTCCTGTGGTGGTGCAACGCAGCCGATATGGTCGGCTGTGCAGACCTCCCAAGCGGGACTACAAAAAAAATGTAAAAAAAACTTGTTGTAGTACCATTCTGATTGTTCCAGGGGGGCTGTGTGGTGTGCACCTGAGGGGGAGGTTCTCCCAAACGGAATGGAGTGGGTGTGTCGGTGACGTAGTGTGGTGTTGGTAGTGGGAGGAGTTATAAGGGGTAGTGTGGTGACGTAGGTGGTGTTGGTAGTGGGAGGAGTTATAAGGGGAAGTGCGGTGACACAAGGGGGTTGGTTATTGACAGGTGAACTGTCAGTACTGTTGGAGGAAATAAAAGAAAGCGACGCGACTCCTTCGTCCGTCTTTTTTTCTCCACCTCCACATTATATAATGAGTCGATGTGATTGCACAAGAATAACATGCAAGGATGCACCATCCATTCATTCCTTTTTTAAAGTGTTTTGCCATTTTGCCCACAAAGCATTGATTTGGGTTTAGTGCCACGGATACTTAATTTCATAATACATTCCTATTGGCGAGCTAGTGGATGGAGGGTGCAGCAGCAGTATCGGAATTTCCCAAAAATGTCTGAATTTGATTCCAGGTTGTCTGAACCAGTCTCACAGGGCGACGTAGGAACCCTAATTTAGGGCGCAGAGCAAATATAGCACCACAATTCTCTCATGATTGCTAGCTTTCATGTGGGATGGCCAAAAACTGCACGGTGTGGTAGCAGCCTTGAGACGCCGGTGACTGATGACATTAACAGAGATCAGAGACTCCTCACTCTCCCATCCCCCCTGAATGTCTGGAGAGCAGCAAAGGCATGTATAGATGGCTGGGGAACCATTTTTAACTGCTCACTCTGCAGCCTCTTTCTTCCTTCACCTCACTGATTTAAACCAGCTCGCCACCTCGTGTGATCCCTGAAACATTTACTTCTAAAAGCTCCAGTAATGAAAACGGGCAACAATAGCCTCTTTAACAGCGGTGATGGAAGTGTGCATGTATTTTGTGTCAGCTCATGCTCAACAGAAATATCTGTGGAGAAGGGAAGAGGCTCGGAGGCTCGGCCAGGTCAAAGATGCAACATGCAATTTCTACTCCAGGATTTATTAGCCACACTGAAGGTGCTCACACGGCCACGCTACCCTGAAACAAGTCCTCAAATTAAACATCCACTGAAGAAGTCACCCACACAACATGAAATCCCGTTACCTCAGCTGAACCGCTATGGAGGTATAGACATACAAATACTGCTTTAATTCCAACAGGCAAAAGCCAAATCACTGGAAACAACATACAAGCAGTGGTATTATCTTCTATTACAATCACAATACTTGACGTCTGTGAGGAAATGAAATACCTGGGGCATGTCCTATCTGATGCGTTGCAAAACATACGCCCAGGCTAACATGTTGATGCAGAAGTTTTCCATGTGCTCAGATCCGGTCAAGTGTTCAGTGTTGAGGGCTGACGTCACTCCGCTATACACTGCTGCTTTGTGCTCCAACTACAAGAAGCTACAAGAAACTACAATTATGCTCTGAGGCTGCTGCTGCGAGTTCCAAGATGGCACCGTGCCAGTCAGTTGCTGCTGCGAGTTCCAAGATGGCACCGTGCCAGTCAGTTGCTGCTGCGAGTTCCAAGATGGCACCGTGCCAGTCAGTTGCTGCGAGTTCCCAGATGGCACCGTGCCAGTCAGTTGCTCCGAGTTCCCAGATGGCACAGTGCCAGTCAGTTGCTCCGAGTTCCAAGATGGCACCGTGCCAGTCAGTTGCTCCGAGTTCCAAGATGGCACCGTGCCAGTCAGTTGCTCCGAGTTCCAAGATGGCACCATGCCAGTCAGTTGCTGCTGCGAGTTCCAAGATGGCACCGTGCCAGTCAGTTGCTCCGAGTTCCAAGATGGCACCATGCCAGTCAGTTGCTGCGAGTTCCAAGATGGCACCGTGCCAGTCAGTTGCTCCAAGTTCCAAGATGGCACCGTGCCAGTCAGTTGCTCCGAGTTCCAAGATGGCACCGTGCCAGTCAGTTGCTGCGAGTTCCAAGATGGCACCGTGCCAGTCAGTTGCTGCGAGTTCCAAGATGGCACCGTGCCAGTCAGTTGCTCCGAGTTCCAAGATGGCACCGTGCCAGTCAGTTGCTCCGAGTTCCAAGATGGCACCGTGCCAGTCAGTTGCTGCTGCGAGTTCCAAGATGGCACCGTGCCAGTCAGTTGCTGCGAGTTCCAAGATGGCACCGTGCCAGTCAGTTGCTGCTGCGAGTTCCAAGATGGCACCGTGCCAGTCAGTTGCTGCGAGTTCCAAGATGGCACCGTGCCAGTCAGTTGCTCCGAGTTCCAAGATGGCACCGTGCCAGTCAGTTGCTCCGAGTTCCAAGATGGCACCGTGCCAGTCAGTTGCTCCGAGTTCCAAGATGGCACCGTGCCAGTCAGTTGCTGCTGCGAGTTCCAAGATGGCACCGTGCCAGTCAGTTGCTGCGAGTTCCAAGATGGCACCGTGCCAGTCAGTTGCTCCGAGTTCCAAGATGGCACCGTGCCAGTCAGTTGCTCCGAGTTCCAAGATGGCACCGTGCCAGTCAGTTGCTGCTGCGAGTTCCAAGATGGCACCGTGCCAGTCAGTTGCTGCGAGTTCCAAGATGGCACCGTGCCAGTCAGTTGTTGCTCCAATGCTGCTATGTCTTCACCTCCGCTTTTTCTCCACCTCTGTCTTCACCTCCGCTCTGTCTCCACCTCTGTCTCCACCTCCACTCTGTCTCCACCTCTGTCTCCACCTCCACTCTGTCTCCACCTCTGCCTCCACCTCCACCTCCGCTCTGTCTCCACCTCTGTCTCCACCTCCACTCTGTCTCCACCTCTGTCTCCACCTCCACTCTGTCTCCACCTCTGCCTCCGCTCTGTCTCCACCTCTGTCTCCACCTCCACTCTGTCTCCACCTCTGCCTCCGCTCTGTCTCCACCTCTGCCTCCACCTCTACCTCCACTCTGTCTCCACCTCCACTCTGTCTCCACCTCCACCCTGTCTCCACCTCCACCCTGTCTCCACCATGCCCACTTTGCTTTTCTTTTCCTTTATTTCAGTCCAGCCAAAGCTCTGAAGTAAACGGCTCTGCAACATGGTGAGCGATGCATAAATTGCGTGACACAATGAATGGATAATGAAATTCATTGCCAACACTTTTAATACTCAAACTGGATTCATGTGATCAATTTATTGTTGCAGCCCTACTTGAAAGCATTGTAGTGTAAACATTGTCTGAGTCAGGAGGGACTCAGAGGAGAAAAACAGTCAGAGATCTAATTTGTTTAAATACTTTTTAGGTTTATGGTCATAGATTTTTGTAATTGTTGATGAAGAAAAAACCTCTGTGATCATACAGCGTGGGCGACTGGACAGTCTGGACGTCTCCCAGCATCTGACCCAGGAGATGCTGGGTAAACCTCCTAAACTAGACTTATGGGTTGTGAAAACTTGTGAAATTGCACGCCGAAGCCACGGGAGCAGTTTTTCTTTACAAGGCTCCCCACTGACAAACAACCTGGTCATTTTCTCAATGCTTGACAACCAGCGAAAGGAACATCCTCAACAGAAGGAGCTCAGTACGGCTGGGTTGTTTACCACCACAAGACAAGAGGCAGACGCTGGGTGAGCTGTCGCTACCGTCTGGCCCGGGACACACACTTTGTATTGTTGCAGGGAAAAAAAGGATCAATCAACATCTTAGAATTTACCCCACAACATGACCTCTCACCAGCAGGAGCTTAGTTATACAAACTTGACCAATGTCCAGCAGGAAATGTCTTCATTCATTAAAGGAACACAGCTTTGAGTCTGTCAGCCCCTGAGGAGGAAACACTGAGAGACAGCGAGTCAATATAATGTGAAGATATGTGATGTTGAATCTTGAACTGGACGATTTCACTCGGAGCAATGCTGCAGTCCAGATGCATTGCGAGGCAACCCCAACTGGAGTCCCAGAATGAGCTTTGGAGAGAAATCCGAGTGCTTCACAACAGAAACCTGAAGCTGATTCAGTCAAATGTTCTGTATGTAACCAGTTAACCGCTGCAACTATTTCCAACTCGAGAATTCTATGGACCGTTTCAAAATCAGACTCCAGCCTTGTTTACATGATTTCAATTGAAAACACAAAACATATCTTGCTCTTTGGGTGTTTGTTTACAGGACAACGATGCTGGGAGCCACTGAAATCACAACGTTTTGAAAATGGCTGGAACTTTTAGAAATGCTCAGTCCATGGAGACGGGGAAAACAGGAGGAAATGCAATTTTTCTGAAACGGTGCTACTGAACATCACAATTCTAGTAAATAGTCCTTCTGCACATGCTCAGTAGATGGACAATAACAACAGTGTTTGCTTTCAGTGTCATGGCTCCCAGTTCATATTCTCCTGGGACTTGGTAGCTTTATAGTTCACAGTCACCATAAAAACAATCAAACAGGTTCATCCCTTTGTTAATATTTAGAGTTTATAGTTCTCAGCATGCATGGGTTTGTGGGTTCAATCAGAAAACAAACAGTAGCCATGAGTGACCCAACATGAAAACCACATAATTTTCAGTGTTTCTGCTTTTTCTATGTAAACTGACATTGATTTAAAAAGGTTGCTGTGTAAACATGAAACTTTTATGAAACAAAGAAACAAAAACCATGTGTTTCCTCTTGAAACGTTGGCTAAGTGACAAGTTGAATGTCGTGATGCATCTGTTCCTCTCAGCCTGGAAGCATTACAATCAGTTACACAGATGCAGTAAGCTCGCACGAGTGAACCATCAGATATGGGCCATTTCAACATCTGGCACTGTGAGTTACTAAGCTCCACAGGTATATTTCACATACTTTCATTTCACTGAAGTAGTGGCCTTTATATGCCAGACTTGCTAAAGCGGAGGCTTGCAGCTGGTTTCCTTGGTTTAGGATGTGGAGAAACCAGTTGATATTTGAGAAACTGTGAATTAAACAGACAAATTCCACTGTTTTCATTAATAAGAAATATGTCTGTGTGTGCCAGTCTTCTTTTATAATGTGAGTTTTCTAAAATCCGGTTTCAAAAAATAGCTTTGTTATATGGTTGGTGTGTTTTCATCAGAATGCTGCACAGAACTGTTATATTTGGTTCTCGTTCTTTAAACTAAGCAGGGAAGTCTTTTACAACTTGACCTTGAAAAGAGGAATATCAAGTTTTTCTTAACGTTTATTCTGGCAACAGACTGAATACGTTCTGTCCGCTGGTCTGAGGGCCGTGGTGACATTTCATGGCAAATCTGTATTTTTTCAAAGCCTCATGGTTATTAACTTTTCAAATAAACCCAATAATTATGGATCAATCTTGTGACTCACGATGCCATCAACACCTCATCCGTCATTCATTCCTTTTCAGAATTGTCCTGCTGCGATTGGAGCTAAACCAAGGGATTTTACACACCGTGTCTGGTGTCTGACTTCAGATCACCCGAGCAGCAAGTCTGTCAACAAGAAAACAGCAGGACACTCTCACTCCGGCCTCTTTCATGAAAATTCTCTGTCAAATTTGTCTTCCTTGCTGTAAGTTACATCCTCTCCTCCCTCACTCTCTCTCTCTCTCTTGCTCTCATCACAATCACATCACTCTCAGGCTGGTGCGTCTGTTTCCCATCAGCCGGGCTGTATTCCAGCCCAGAGCTCAATACAGCTACTGTGTGTGTGCGTGTGTGTGTGTGTGTGTGTGTGTGTGTCTCATGTGCCCTTTATAAAATGTCTTTGACCTCATCCATTTTACTTCAGTACTCTAATACTCATATATTGTTTTTCGATATCATGTAAACATGTTGTCAAGTACTGCACGTACTGCAGGTGATGTCTTCTACTGTATTAGTAAGTACGAATCTTTAGCTGCTTGTTGATAACGAGTACGTATACGAGTACTGAATAAAAGCCACGAACCTAATTCCCACTCCATGTCATATCTTTCTCCTCCTCTTTATATTCTCTCTTATGTACCAGCTGATATCAAGCAATACTCCTTGTATTTGATCAGGGATTTTTCACGAGTACGAATACTGCATGCAGCGTGGGACTCGATTCATGATACTGGGATTCACCCGTTCTAACAGTGCTCTTTCTCTTGCCTCCATCTCATCTGCATCCCACAGCAGTGTTTAAAAAGGTCAGCACTTTCTTTCTCCATTTTTATGGTTCTGAATCCTGTGGCCGTCACGAACAAATATTCACAACTGTCAACTGATTGCAATGCTTTGTTTACTTAAACGCACATTTTGGGGAGAATTAATTGAGATAAATTGCACTTTTCTCTTATAATTAATATTCTCTCATGAACACACAGCATGAGAACTTATCACAGTTTTGTCTTGTATGATATATGTATTTAGCCCAGTGGTTCTTAATTATTTTCTGTCACGCCCCCCCTAGAGGACAGAATTTTTTTCAGGCCCCCCCCCCCCCCCCCCCGAATTGTACTACCATTGAGAACTTGATAATATTTATTTATCTGTATAAACCACTGTATCAGTTGCTGCACCAGCATTCTGCATACAATCGCCTGATTATCAAAATAAATCTCTATGGTGTGAGGTTTTTTGCACCTTGCGATGTGGTGAGCAACTTTGTAAGAGGCTAACAGGCTTTTTTGTTTACTGATGCCGCGCTGACAAAATGACCGGCTTGTTGGCCATACTCATGGAGTTTACCATGAAAAAACTCCAGTGGCTTACTGACATAACGGGTGTATGGTCTCCAGGTGTATGGTCTCCAGGTGTATGGTCTCCAGGTGTATGGTGTATGGTCTCCAGGTGTATGGTGTATGGTCTCCAGGTGTATGGTGTATGGTCTCCAGGTGTATGGTCTCCAGGTGTATGGTGTATGGTCTCCAGGTGTATGGTGCATGGTCTCCAGGTGTATGGTCTCCAGGTGTATGGTCTCCAGGTGTATGGTCTCCAGGTGTCTGGTGTATGGTCTCCAGGTGTATGGTCTCCAGGTGTATGGTCTCCAGGTGTATGGTGTATGGTCTCCAGGTGTATGGTGTATGGTCTCCAGGTGTATGGTGCATGGTCTCCAGGTGTATGGTGTATGGTCTCCAGGTGTATGGTGTATGGTCTCCAGGTGTATGGTGTATGGTCTCCAGGTGTATGGTGTATGGTCTCCAGGTGTATGGTGTATGGTCTCCAGGTGTTTGGTCTCCAGGTGTATGGTGTATGGTCTCCAGGTGTATGGTGTATGGTCTCCAGGTGTTTGGTCTCCAGGTGTATGGTGTATGGTCTCCAGGTGTATGGTGTATGGTCTCCAGGTGTTTGGTCTCCAGGTGTATGGTGTATGGTCTCCAGGTGTATGGTGTATGGTCTCCAGGTGTATGGTGTATGGTCTCCAGGTGCCGTCTTCATTTATTTGGTTTCATGCTCCGCTGCCAGAGTTTTTAGGCATAAAACACAAACGGGTGTTTCCTGGTTCCCGACGTGTTCACGGTAAACCTAAGGGCGACGTAGCATCGTCATATCTCCTGCTCTTACTAGCTTTATGTTTACTGTCACCTGTTTTCTTTTCCTCTGATGCCTCATCCTTTTTTCTTTTCACTCCTGTCAGAAACTTCTCCACCTCTCCTCCTCCTCCTCCTCCAGCTCTGTACACCGGTGTTCATGTGTAGTACTTCTTCTTCTCTACTGGGTTGAACAGGCAGCCTGTTGATTAGTTTGAGCACTGCTGCCACCTAGTGGCTGGAGGCCCTTTTTTTAATCCTTCGAGCATGAATAAAGACAATAATACTGAAAGTCGCGCCCGCCTCGCGCCCCCCCTGACACCCCACCACGCCCCCCCAGGGGGGCGCGCCCCACCATTTGAGAAGCACTGATTTAGCCTGTTATCATTACAATAATGATAGATTGCTATATGTTGTGCAGCCCGAGTCACTACTGTGCTTTTTCACGATTTTAATTATAATCCAAATTGGTCAACCTGCATGTTAAAAAAAAAATTGCCTCATATCTGCATTTGTTTACAACAATTTTCATATTATAGTACCAGTATATTGCATATGTTTGTTTGGCCACTCAACCTCATGGAAGGGGGGAGGGGGGACCACGTTTTGAGAACAAAGAGACCACATGCCCAGGACCGGAAAAGTTCGCCATTGGTCATGTGATCCCCCCCCCCCCCCGGATCTCCCCCCCTCCAAGGTGTAACACTGGAGGCCAACAGCAGGGGAGCCCAAGAGCTCCCTCACCAGCTGGAATGTCCAGGGCGGGCCCTCCTTCAGGATTGGTCCACATGGCCCTGACCCCACCGGAAACCCGGAACCAAGCGGAGTGGTATAAAACCCCCGCGAAGGTAAACAAACTCTCTTCCAAGTCGAAAGTGCTCCGAGCCGGACGCACCTCTTCGCACGGAGACAAAGTACCACATGTGTTAACGCTGACCGGCCCGGAGTTCTTCACCTCGCTGGACGAGCCGAGAACCACCGTGGAATTACTTTCGTTTTCCTTTTCTTTTGCTTTGCTTAGAGTCTGGGCAGGCAATGAGAATAACATGACTGTAATATTGCTGTGTGTTTTATTATTGTGTTTGAAGTCAGGGACGCCGATCCCGTATTTTCAACCAATCTATGTCTGCGTGTTGGATTTACATCAGCGCGAACCTCCGCACTGTGCAGCTCTCTCTCCCTCAGAGCTTGCTCCTTGTGTCCAAATCCTGCCTCACTCTCATATTTAGACTCTGTGGACAAGCTGCAGAGCTGGACACACAGTAGATTCTGTCCTCCTTTCTCCCCCTCCTTCCTCTCTTCTCCTCTCCTCACTAACGATCGCGCAGCTCAGCAACAGCTGTCCTCCATGTGCTTGTGTGACCGTGTGTAGTTCACTGCCCCTGGGAAAACTCGGCCACGAGCCCCAGGCGCTCCATTACACCCACTGACACTGACCCTCCAAGGTCCGCCGCCACCTGGTGGACGTTCGAGGTCATTACACCCACACTCAGGCTTCCACACACTCACACACACACACACACACACACACACACACACACACACACACACACACACACACACACACACACACACACCCTCTTTCTTTGTACATAGTGTTTGCTGTTTAATAGATTAGATCTCCATGTTTGATGTTTATTACTTGATTGTGTTGTTTTAATGAATGATTCCTGAATAATTATTTAATAAATACATTTTTGTTAATAAACGCATTTTAACTGAATTGATCAATTCTTGGTTATCATTGTGTATTTATTGTTGACAATTCACTGGTTTGTAACAGTCTGTGCTCGAAGCTCACACCTTCCTTGTTATTTAATATTGTTATATTTACACAGAAATATTAACTTTACTTAAATAACCCTTTTTGACAAACGAGACTGAAATTCGGTATTAGCTATTTCCAGCTTAGCTGGTGGTGCCCCGATTCAATTATTATTTGATAAATAATCAATTTATTCAAATTAATAATTTTTCATTAATAAATCATTTTTGATAATTTATTAACTTTTGAGTAATTACTCAATTACTCTAGGAGTTGCTGATGAGTAAATGACCGTTTACTTCATTGGGAATTCCAATTTTTCCTAAATTACTTTCAGTAATCCATTACTTACAGTAATTATTAGTGCTAATTACCAACCAGAAATCCCAACATGTTGATATTGCGATTAGGGAAGCACCCATGCACGTTTTTTCACGTCCGATACAATCCCAATACCCAAATTTAGATATCTGCTGATACCGACACTATTCTGATACCAGAGCTCTGTTTGCTTTAATATTATTATCATTAATGTTGATTTTATATGAAGCTATGATAAACGCCTCTACAGTAAAGTATGAAATGTATGAATGTTTGCATGTTTTCTCTCAAAAGACAACTTGAGGTCAGTATAATCCAGTGGCTTGGCCGTGCAGTAAAAAAAGCCTTTGCATCACAGATAGATACTCTTGTCAACAGAATAAATGCCTTTACAAATGAAAAAAATCAGAGTTCACATCTCTTCTCCTGCTGCAGCTGCATAAAAAGGCATCTGCTTTTCCAGAAACTTCTGGAGATCAAGGAGGGAGACGAACGTCAGCTTTTCCTGGTCTTGTAAATAATGAAATGGTAAATCATATAATCCTGAATCCTGCCATGGAGTTTGTAGTGAAGGCAAGTAAATTGCACCAAATGTGTGCTCGGAGTGCTGCAGTGCGTTCAAGAGCTCTTGGAAAAGTCCGTCTTCAAAATTGTTTTGACAATAAATTATATTTTTGTCCGTACAGCTAACTACAGATGCAGTCAGCGAGCTGGAGGGTGAAATCTTTGATGAGCCAATCAGAGGGCTTGAATACATCGAGGTCATGCTAGGCCTTTTCGTCAATATCAAAATGTGATTGGTTGAAGCAGCCATGTGACCGACACTAGTTTCACACTGCAGACTCCTCAGAACTGAATCTGAAGATCTCACGTTGGTCAATGTGATTGGTTCAAAGCTTTAATGTGGAAGTACGTGTCTGGAAGCAGCAGCCGGGGAGAAGTGATGAGAAGAAGCACACTGACCATACTGACTGTATTTGAAGTATTCGTGGACAAGATATAATCAAAAACTGTGATTCAGATATTTTTCTTAGGCCTATCGGGAAGCCTTGAAGGCCTTGAAGGCCTTGAAGGCCCGCCACTGGTGGACGGTCAGACAAGGAAGCAGTACAAACTCTTTTCGTTCCAGGTGGACAATGCAGAAGTCTAAGTGACGTCATGGTCTCTAATAAACTAGTTCTATAAACCATGTGGACAATGTGGGGGTCTGAGTGACGTCATGGTCTCTAATAAACTAGTTCTATAAACCATGTGGACAATGTGGGGGTCTAAGTGACGTCATGGTCTCTAATAAACTAGTTCTATAAACCATGTGGACAATGTGGGGGTCTGAGTGACGTCATGGTCTCTAATAAACTAGTTCTATAAACCATGTGGACAATGTGGGGGTCTGAGTGACGTCATGGTCTCTAATAAAATAGTTCTATAAACCATGTGGACAATGTGGGGGTCTGAGTGACGTCATGGTCTCTAATAAAATAGTTCTATAAACCATGTGGACAATGTGGGGGTCTGAGTGACGTCATGGTCTCTAATAAAATAGTTCTATAAAGCATGTGGACAATGTGAGGACCTGAGTGACGTCATGGTCTCTAATAAACTAGTTCTATAAACCATGTGGACAATGTGGGGGTCTGAGTGACGTCATGGTCTCTAATAAATTAGTTCTATAAACCATGTGGACAATGTGAGGACCTGAGTGACGTCATGGTCTCTAATAAACAAGTTCTATAAACCATGTGGACAATGTGAGGGTATGAGTGACGTCATGGTCTCTAATAAACTAGTTCTATAAACCATGTGGACAATGTGAGGACCTGAGTGACGTCATGGTCTCTAATAAACTAGTTCTATAAACCATGTGGACAATGCAGAAGTCTAAGTGACGTCATGGTCTCTAATAAACTAGTTCTATAAACCATGTGGACAATGTGAGGACCTGAGTGACGTCATGGTCTCTAATAAACTAGTTCTATAAACCATGTGGACAATGTGAGGACCTGAGTGACGTCATGGTCTCTAATAAACTAGTTCTATAAACCATGTGGACAATGTGAGGACCTGAGTGACGTCATGGTCTCTAATAAACTAGTTCTATAAACCATGTGGACAATGCAGAAGTCTAAGTGACGTCATGGTCTCTAATAAACTAGTTCTATAAACCATGTGGACAATGTGAGGACCTGAGTGACGTCATGGTCTCTAATAAACTAGTTCTATAAACCATGTGGACAATGTGAGGACCTGAGTGACGTCATGGTCTCTAATAAACTAGTTCTATAAACCATGTGGACAATGTGAGGACCTGAGTGATGTCATGGTCTCTAATAAACTAGTTCTATAAACCATGTGGACAATGTGAGGACCTGAGTGACGTCATGGTCTCTAATAAACTAGTTCTATAAACCATGTGGACAATGTGAGGACCTGAGTGACACATGGTCTCTAATAAACTAGTTCTATAAACCATGTGGACAATGTGAGGGTCTGAGTGACGTCATGGTCTCTAATGAACTAGTTCTATAAACCATGTGGACAATGTGAGGGTCTGAGTGACGTCATGGTCTCTAATAAACTAGTTCTATAAACCATGTGGACAATGTGAGGACCTGAGTGACGTCATGGTTTCTAATAAACTAGTTCTATAAACCATGAGGACAATGTGAGGACCTGAGTGACGTCATGGTCTCTAATGAACTAGTTCTATAAACCATGTGGACAATGTGAGGACCTGAGTGATGTCATGGTCTCTAATAAACTAGTTCTATAAACCATGTGGACAATGTGGGGGTC
This sequence comes from Blennius ocellaris, assembly GCF_963422515.1. Taxonomy (NCBI): domain Eukaryota; kingdom Metazoa; phylum Chordata; class Actinopteri; order Blenniiformes; family Blenniidae; genus Blennius; species Blennius ocellaris. The sequence continues at coordinate 129,108 of NW_027661975.1, read as the reverse complement.
TGAGTGACGTCATGGTCTCTAATAAACTAGTTCTATAAACCATGTGGACAATGTGAGGACCTGAGTGACGTCATGGTCTCTAATAAACTAGTTCTATAAACCATGTGGACAATGTGAGGACCTGAGTGACGTCATGGTCTCTAATAAACTAGTTCTATAAACCATGTGGACAATGTGGGGGTCTGAGTGACGTCATGGTCTCTAATAAACTAGTTCTATAAACCATGTGGACAATGTGAGGGTCTGAGTGACGTCATGGTCTCTAATAAACTAGTTCTATAAACCATGTGGACAATGTGGGGGTCTGAGTGACGTCATGGTCTCTAATAAACTAGTTCTATCTTTAAACCATGTGGACAATGTGAGGGTCTGAGTGACGTCATGGTCTCTAATGAACTAGTTCTATCTTTAAACCATGTGGACAATGTGAGGGTCTGAGTGACGTCATGGTCTCTAATAAACTAGTTCTATCTTTAAACCATGTGGACAATGTGAGGGTCTGAGTGACGTCATGGTCTCTAATAAACTAGTTCTATCTTTAAACCATGTGGACAATGTGAGGGTCTGAGTGACGTCATGGTCTCTAATAAACTAGTTCTATAAACCATGTGGACAATGTGGGGGTCTGAGTGACGTCATGGTCTCTAATAAACTAGTTCTATCTTTAAACCATGTGGACAATGTGAGGACCTGAGTGACGTCATGGTCTCTAATGAACTAGTTCTATAAACCATGTGGACAATGTGAGGGTCTGAGTGACGTCATGGTCTCTAATAAACTAGTTCTATAAACCATGTGGACAATGTGAGGACCTGAGTGACGTCATGGTCTCTAATAAACTAGTTCTATAAACCATGTGGACAATGTGGGGGTCTGAGTGACGTCATGGTCTCTAATAAACTAGTTCTATAAACCATGTGGACAATGTGGGGGTCTGAGTGACGTCATGGTCTCTAATAAACTAGTTCTATAAACCATGTGGACAATGTGGGGGTCTGAGTGACGTCATGGTCTCTAATAAACTAGTTCTATAAACCATGTGGACAATGTGAGGGTCTGAGTGACGTCATGGTCTCTAATAAACTAGTTCTATAAACCATGTGGACAATGTGAGGACCTGAGTGACGTCATGGTCTCTAATAAACTAGTTCTATAAACCATGTGGACAATGTGGGGGTCTGAGTGACGTCATGGTCTCTAATAAACTAGTTCTATCTTTAAACCATGTGGACAATGTGAGGACCTGAGTGACGTCATGGTCTCTAATGAACTAGTTCTATAAACCATGTGGACAATGTGAGGGTCTGAGTGACGTCATGGTCTCTAATAAACTAGTTCTATAAACCATGTGGACAATGTGAGGACCTGAGTGACGTCATGGTCTCTAATAAACTAGTTCTATAAACCATGTGGACAATGTGAGGACCTGAGTGACGTCATGGTCTCTAATAAACTAGTTCTATAAACCATGTGGACAATGTGGGGGTCTGAGTGACGTCATGGTCTCTAATAAACTAGTTCTATAAACCATGTGGACAATGTGAGGACCTGAGTGACGTCATGGTCTCTAATAAACTAGTTCTATAAACCATGTGGACAATGTGAGGACCTGAGTGACGTCATGGTCTCTAATAAACTAGTTCTATAAACCATGTGGACAATGTGGGGGTCTGAGTGACGTCATGGTCTCTAATAAACTAGTTCTATAAACCATGTGGACAATGTGAGGGTCTGAGTGACGTCATGGTCTCTAATAAACTAGTTCTATAAACCATGTGGACAATGTGGGGGTCTGAGTGACGTCATGGTCTCTAATAAAATAGTTCTATAAACCATGTGGACAATGTGAGGACCTGAGTGACATCATGGTCTCTAATAAACTAGTTCTATAAACCATGTGGACAATGTGAGGACCTGAGTGACGTCATGGTCTCTAATAAACTAGTTCTATAAACCATGTGGACAATGTGGGGGTCTGAGTGACATCATGGTCTCTAATAAAATAGTTCTATAAACCATGTGGACAATGTGAGGACCTGAGTGACGTCATGGTCTCTAATAAACTAGTTCTATAAACCATGTGGACAATGTGGGGGTCTGAGTGACGTCATGGTCTCTAATAAAATAGTTCTATAAACCATGTGGACAATGTGAGGACCTGAGTGACGTCATGGTCTCTAATAAACCAGTTCTATAAACCATGTGGACAATGTGAGGACCTGAGTGACGTCATGGTCTCTATTGAACTAGTTCTATAAACCATGTGGACAATGTGAGGGTCTGAGTGACGTCATGGTCTCTAATAAACTAGTTCTATAAACCATGTGGACAATGTGGGGGTCTGAGTGACGTCATGGTCTCTAATAAACTAGTTCTATAAACCATGTGGACAATGTGAGGACCTGAGTGACGTCATGGTCTCTAATAAACTAGTTCTATAAACCATGTGGACAATGTGAGGACCTGAGTGACGTCATGGTCTCTAATAAACTAGTTCTATAAACCATGTGGACAATGTGAGGACCTGAGTGACGTCATGGTGTCTAATAAACTAGTTCTATAAACCATGTGGACAATGTGAGTGTCTGAGTGACGTCATGGTCTCTAATAAACTAGTTCTATAAACCATGTGGACAATGTGAGGGTCTGAGTGACGTCATGGTCTCTAATAAAGTAGTTCTATAAACCATGTGGACAATGTGAGGACCTGAGTGACGTCATGGTCTCTAATAAACTAGTTCTATAAACCATGTGGACAATGTGAGGACCTGAGTGACGTCATGGTCTCTAATAAACTAGTTCTATAAACCATGTGGACAATGTGAGGACCTGAGTGACGTCATGGTCTCTAATAAACTAGTTCTATAAACCATGTGGACAATGTGAGGACCTGAGTGACGGCATGGTCTCTAATAAACTAGTTCTATAAACCATGTGGACAATGTGAGGACCTGAGTGACGTCATGGTCTCTAATAAACTAGTTCTATAAACCATGTGGACAATGTGAGGACCTGAGTGACGTCATGGTCTCTAATAAACTAGTTCTATAAACCATGTGGACAATGTGAGGACCTGAGTGACGTCATGGTCTCTAATAAACTAGTTCTATAAACCATGTGGACAATGTGAGGACCTGAGTGACGGCATGGTCTCTAATAAACTAGTTCTATAAACCATGTGGACAATGTGGGGGTCTGAGTGACGTCATGGTCTCTAATAAACTAGTTCTATAAACCATGTGGACAATGTGAGGGTCTGAGTGACGTCATGGTCTCTAATAAACTAGTTCTATAAACCATGTGGACAATGTGAGGACCTGAGTGACGTCATGGTCTCTAATAAACTAGTTCTATAAACCATGTGGACAATGTGAGGACCTGAGTGACGTCATGGTCTCTAATAAACTAGTTCTATAAACCATGTGGACAATGTGAGGACCTGAGTGACGTCATGGTCTCTAATAAACTAGTTCTATAAACCATGTGGACAATGTGGGGGTCTGAGTGACGTCATGGTCTCTAATAAAATAGTTCTATAAACCATGTGGACAATGTGAGGACCTGAGTGACGTCATGGTCTCTAATAAACTAGTTCTATAAACCATGTGGACAATGTGGGGGTCTGAGTGACGTCATGGTCTCTAATAAAATAGTTCTATAAACCATGTGGACAATGTGAGGACCTGAGAGACGTCATGGTCTCTAATAAACTAGTTCTATAAACCATGTGGACAATGTGAGGACCTGAGTGACGTCATGGTCTCTAATAAACTAGTTTTATAAACCATGTGAACAATGTGAGGACCTGAGTGACGTCATGGTCTCTAATAAACTAGTTCTATAAACCATGTGGACAATGTGAGGACCTGAGTGACGTCATGGTCTCTAATGAACTAGTTCTATAAACCATGTGGACAATGTGAGGGTCTGAGTGACGTCATGGTCTCTAATGAACTAGTTCTATAAACCATGTGGACAATGTGAGGGTCTGAGTGACGTCATGGTCTCTAATGAACTAGTTCTATAAACCATGTGGACAATGTGAGGGTCTGAGTGACGTCATGGTCTCTAATAAACTAGTTCTATAAACCATGTGGACAATGTGGGGGTCTGAGTGACGTCATGGTCTCTAATAAACTAGTTCTATAAACCATGTGGACAATGTGGGGGTCTGAGTGACGTCATGGTCTCTAATAAACTAGTTCTATAAACCATGTGGACAATGTGAGTGTCTGAGTGACGTCATGGTCTCTAATAAACTAGTTCTATAAACCATGTGGACAATGTGAGGGTCTGAGTGACGTCATGGTCTCTAATAAACTAGTTCTATAAACCATGTGGACAATGTGAGGGTCTGAGTGACGTCATGGTCTCTAATAAACTAGTTCTATAAACCATGTGGACAATGTGGGGGTCTGAGTGACGTCATGGTCTCTAATAAACTAGTTCTATAAACCATGTGGACAATGTGAGGACCTGAGTGACGTCATGGTCTCTAATAAACTAGTTCTATAAACCATGTGGACAATGTGAGGACCTGAGTGACGTCATGGTCTCTAATAAACTAGTTCTATAAACCATGTGGACAATGTGAGGACCTGAGTGACGTCATGGTCTCTAATAAACTAGTTCTATAAACCATGTGGACAATGTGAGTGTCTGAGTGACGTCATGGTCTCTAATAAACTAGTTCTATAAACCATGTGGACAATATGAGGGTCTGAGTGACGTCATGGTCTCTAATAAAGTAGTTCTATAAACCATGTGGACAATGTGAGGACCTGAGTGACGTCATGGTCTCTAATAAACTAGTTCTATAAACCATGTGGACAATGTGAGGACCTGAGTGACGTCATGGTCTCTAATAAACTAGTTCTATAAACCATGTGGACAATGTGAGGACCTGAGTGACGTCATGGTCTCTAATAAACTAGTTCTATAAACCATGTGGACAATGTGAGGACCTGAGTGACGTCATGGTCTCTAATAAACTAGTTCTATAAACCATGTGGACAATGTGAGGACCTGAGTGACGGCATGGTCTCTAATAAACTAGTTCTATAAACCATGTGGACAATGTGGGGGTCTGAGTGACGTCATGGTCTCTAATAAACTAGTTCTATAAACCATGTGGACAATGTGAGGACCTGAGTGACGTCATGGTCTCTAATAAACTAGTTCTATAAACCATGTGGACAATGTGAGGACCTGAGTGACGTCATGGTCTCTAATAAACTAGTTCTATAAACCATGTGGACAATGTGAGTGTCTGAGTGACGTCATGGTCTCTAATAAACTAGTTCTATAAACCATGTGGACAATATGAGGGTCTGAGTGACGTCATGGTCTCTAATAAAGTAGTTCTATAAACCATGTGGACAATGTGAGGACCTGAGTGACGTCATGGTCTCTAATAAACTAGTTCTATAAACCATGTGGACAATGTGAGGACCTGAGTGACGTCATGGTCTCTAATAAACTAGTTCTATAAACCATGTGGACAATGTGAGGACCTGAGTGACGTCATGGTCTCTAATAAACTAGTTCTATAAACCATGTGGACAATGTGAGGACCTGAGTGACGTCATGGTCTCTAATAAACTAGTTCTATAAACCATGTGGACAATGTGAGGACCTGAGTGACGGCATGGTCTCTAATAAACTAGTTCTATAAACCATGTGGACAATGTGGGGGTCTGAGTGACGTCATGGTCTCTAATAAACTAGTTCTATAAACCATGTGGACAATGTGAGGGTCTGAGTGACGTCATGGTCTCTAATAAACTAGTTCTATAAACCATGTGGACAATGTGAGGGTCTGAGTGACGTCATGGTCTCTAATAAACTAGTTCTATAAACCATGTGGACAATGTGAGGACCTGAGTGACGTCATGGTCTCTAATAAACTAGTTCTATAAACCATGTGGACAATGTGAGGACCTGAGTGACGTCATGGTCTCTAATAAACTAGTTCTATAAACCATGTGGACAATGTGAGGACCTGAGTGACGTCATGGTCTCTAATAAACTAGTTCTATAAACCATGTGGACAATGTGGGGGTCTGAGTGACGTCATGGTCTCTAATAAAATAGTTCTATAAACCATGTGGACAATGTGAGGACCTGAGTGACGTCATGGTCTCTAATAAACTAGTTCTATAAACCATGTGGACAATGTGGGGGTCTGAGTGACGTCATGGTCTCTAATAAACTAGTTCTATAAACCATGTGGACAATGTGGGGGTCTGAGTGACGTCATGGTCTCTAATAAAATAGTTCTATAAACCATGTGGACAATGTGAGGACCTGAGTGACGTCATGGTCTCTAATAAACCAGTTCTATAAACCATGTGGACAATGTGAGGACCTGAGTGACGTCATGGTCTCTAATAAACTAGTTCTATAAACCATGTGGACAATGTGAGGACCTGAGTGACGTCATGGTCTCTAATAAACTAGTTCTATCTTTAAACCATGTGGACAATGTGAGGACCTGAGTGACGTCATGGTCTCTAATGAACTAGTTCTATAAACCATGTGGACAATGTGAGGGTCTGAGTGACGTCATGGTCTCTAATAAACTAGTTCTATAAACCATGTGGACAATGTGGGGGTCTGAGTGACGTCATGGTCTCTAATAAACTAGTTCTATAAACCATGTGGACAATGTGAGGACCTGAGTGACGTCATGGTCTCTAATAAACTAGTTCTATAAACCATGTGGACAATGTGAGGACCTGAGTGACGTCATGGTCTCTAATAAACTAGTTCTATAAACCATGTGGACAATGTGAGTGTCTGAGTGACGTCATGGTCTCTAATAAACTAGTTCTATAAACCATGTGGACAATGTGAGGACCTGAGTGACGTCATGGTCTCTAATAAACTAGTTCTATAAACCATGTGGACAATGTGAGGACCTGAGTGACGGCATGGTCTCTAATAAACTAGTTCTATAAACCATGTGGACAATGTGGGGGTCTGAGTGACGTCATGGTCTCTAATAAACTAGTTCTATAAACCATGTGGACAATGTGAGGGTCTGAGTGACGTCATGGTCTCTAATAAAATAGTTCTATAAACCATGTGGACAATGTGAGGACCTGAGTGACGTCATGGTCTCTAATAAACTAGTTCTATAAACCATGTGGACAATGTGAGGACCTGAGTGACGTCATGGTCTCTAATAAACTAGTTCTATAAACCATGTGGACAATGTGGGGGTCTGAGTGACGTCATGGTCTCTAATAAAATAGTTCTATAAACCATGTGGACAATGTGGGGGTCTGAGTGACGTCATGGTCTCTAATAAACCAGTTCTATAAACCATGTGGACAATGTGAGGACCTGAGTGACGTCATGGTCTCTAATAAACTAGTTCTATAAACCATGTGGACAATGTGAGGACCTGAGTGACGTCATGGTCTCTAATAAACTAGTTCTATAAACCATGTGGACAATGTGAGGACCTGAGTGACGTCATGGTCTCTAATAAACTAGTTCTATCTTTAAACCATGTGGACAATGTGAGGACCTGAGTGACGTCATGGTCTCTAATGAACTAGTTCTATAAACCATGTGGACAATGTGAGGGTCTGAGTGACGTCATGGTCTCTAATAAACTAGTTCTATAAACCATGTGGACAATGTGGGGGTCTGAGTGACGTCATGGTCTCTAATAAACTAGTTCTATCTTTAAACCATGTGGACAATGTGAGGACCTGAGTGACGTCATGGTCTCTAATAAACTAGTTCTATAAACCATGTGGACAATGTGAGGACCTGAGTGACGTCATGGTCTCTAATAAACTAGTTCTATAAACCATGTGGACAATGTGAGTGTCTGAGTGACGTCATGGTCTCTAATAAACTAGTTCTATAAACCATGTGGACAATGTGAGGACCTGAGTGACGTCATGGTCTCTAATAAACTAGTTCTATAAACCATGTGGACAATGTGAGGACCTGAGTGACGGCATGGTCTCTAATAAACTAGTTCTATAAACCATGTGGACAATGTGGGGGTCTGAGTGACGTCATGGTCTCTAATAAACTAGTTCTATAAACCATGTGGACAATGTGAGGGTCTGAGTGACGTCATGGTCTCTAATAAAATAGTTCTATAAACCATGTGGACAATGTGAGGACCTGAGTGACGTCATGGTCTCTAATAAACTAGTTCTATAAACCATGTGGACAATGTGAGGACCTGAGTGACGTCATGGTCTCTAATGAACTAGTTCTATAAACCATGTGGACAATGTGACGGTCTAAGTGACGTCATGGTCTCTAATAAACTAGTTCTATAAACCATGTGGACAATGTGACGGTCTAAGTGACGTCATGGTCTCTAATAAACTAGTTCTATAAACCATGTGGACAATGTGAGGACCTGAGTGACGTCATGGTCTCTAATAAACTAGTTCTATAAACCATGTGGACAATGTGAGGACCTGAGTGACGTCATGGTCTCTAATAAACTAGTTCTATAAACCATGTGGACAATGTGAGGACCTGAGTGACGGCATGGTCTCTAATAAACTAGTTCTATAAACCATGTGGACAATGTGAGGACCTGAGTGACGTCATGGTCTCTAATAAACTAGTTCTATAAACCATGTGGACAATGTGAGGACCTGAGTGACGTCATGGTCTCTAATAAACTAGTTCTATAAACCATGTGGACAATGTGAGGACCTGAGTGACGTCATGGTCTCTAATAAACTAGTTCTATAAACCATGTGGACAATGTGAGGACCTGAGTGACGGCATGGTCTCTAATAAACTAGTTCTATAAACCATGTGGACAATGTGGGGTCTGAGTGACGTCATGGTCTCTAATAAACTAGTTCTATAAACCATGTGGACAATGTGAGGGTCTGAGTGACGTCATGGTCTCTAATAAACTAGTTCTATAAACCATGTGGACAATGTGAGGACCTGAGTGACGTCATGGTCTCTAATAAACTAGTTCTATAAACCATGTGGACAATGTGAGGACCTGAGTGACGTCATGGTCTCTAATAAACTAGTTCTATAAACCATGTGGACAATGTGAGGACCTGAGTGACGTCATGGTCTCTAATAAACTAGTTCTATAAACCATGTGGACAATGTGGGGGTCTGAGTGACGTCATGGTCTCTAATAAAATAGTTCTATAAACCATGTGGACAATGTGAGGACCTGAGTGACGTCATGGTCTCTAATAAACTAGTTCTATAAACCATGTGGACAATGTGGGGGTCTGAGTGACGTCATGGTCTCTAATAAAATAGTTCTATAAACCATGTGGACAATGTGAGGACCTGAGTGACGTCATGGTCTCTAATAAACTAGTTCTATAAACCATGTGGACAATGTGAGGACCTGAGTGACGTCATGGTCTCTAATAAACTAGTTTTATAAACCATGTGAACAATGTGAGGACCTGAGTGACGTCATGGTCTCTAATGAACTAGTTCTATAAACCATGTGGACAATGTGAGGGTCTGAGTGACGTCATGGTCTCTAATGAACTAGTTCTATAAACCATGTGGACAATGTGAGGGTCTGAGTGACGTCATGGTCTCTAATGAACTAGTTCTATAAACCATGTGGACAATGTGAGGACCTGAGTGACGTCATGGTCTCTAATGAACTAGTTCTATAAACCATGTGGACAATGTGAGGGTCTGAGTGACGTCATGGTCTCTAATAAACTAGTTCTATAAACCATGTGGACAATGTGACGGTCCTGAGTGACGTCATGGTCTCTAATAAACTAGTTCTATAAACCATGTGGACAATGTGAGGACCTGAGTGACGTCATGGTCTCTAATAAACTAGTTCTATAAACCATGTGGACAATGTGAGGACCTGAGTGACGTCATGGTCTCTAATAAACTAGTTCTATAAACCATGTGGACAATGTGAGGACCTGAGTGACGTCATGGTCTCTATAAACCATGTGGACAATGTGAGTGTCTGAGTGACGTCATGGTCTCTAATAAACTAGTTCTATAAACCATGTGGACAATGTGAGGGTCTGAGTGACGTCATGGTCTCTAATAAACTAGTTCTATAAACCATGTGGACAATGTGAGGACCTGAGTGACGTCATGGTCTCTAATAAACTAGTTCTATAAACCATGTGGACAATGTGAGGACCTGAGTGACGGCATGGTCTCTAATAAACTAGTTCTATAAACCATGTGGACAATGTGGGGTTCTGAGTGACGTCATGGTCTCTAATAAACTAGTTCTATAAACCATGTGGACAATGTGAGGGTCTGAGTGACGTCATGGTCTCTAATAAAATAGTTCTATAAACCATGTGGACAATGTGACGGTCTAAGTGACGTCATGGTCTCTAATAAACTAGTTCTATAAACCATGTGGACAATGTGAGGACCTGAGTGACGGCATGGTCTCTAATAAACTAGTTCTATAAACCATGTGGACAATGTGGGGTTCTGAGTGACGTCATGGTCTCTAATAAACTAGTTCTATAAACCATGTGGACAATGTGAGTGTCTGAGTGACGTCATGGTCTCTAATAAACTAGTTCTATAAACCATGTGGACAATGTGAGGGTCTGAGTGACGTCATGGTCTCTAATAAACTAGTTCTATAAACCATGTGGACAATGTGAGGACCTGAGTGACGTCATGGTCTCTAATAAACTAGTTCTATAAACCATGTGGACAATGTGAGGACCTGAGTGACGGCATGGTCTCTAATAAACTAGTTCTATAAACCATGTGGACAATGTGGGGGTCTGAGTGACGTCATGGTCTCTAATAAACTAGTTCTATAAACCATGTGGACAATGTGAGGGTCTGAGTGACGTCATGGTCTCTAATAAACTAGTTCTATAAACCATGTGGACAATGTGAGGACCTGAGTGACGTCATGGTCTCTAATAAACTAGTTCTATAAACCATGTGGACAATGTGAGGACCTGAGTGACGTCATGGTCTCTAATAAACTAGTTCTATAAACCATGTGGACAATGTGAGGACCTGAGTGACGTCATGGTCTCTAATAAACTAGTTCTATAAACCATGTGGACAATGTGGGGGTCTGAGTGACGTCATGGTCTCTAATAAAATAGTTCTATAAACCATGTGGACAATGTGAGGACCTGAGTGACGTCATGGTCTCTAATAAACTAGTTCTATAAACCATGTGGACAATGTGAGGGTCTGAGTGACGTCATGGTCTCTAATAAACTAGTTCTATAAACCATGTGGACAATGTGAGGACCTGAGTGACGTCATGGTCTCTAATGAACTAGTTCTATAAACCATGTGGACAATGTGAGGGTCTGAGTGACGTCATGGTCTCTAATAAACTAGTTCTATAAACCATGTGGACAATGTGGGGGTCTGAGTGACGTCATGGTCTCTAATAAACTAGTTCTATAAACCATGTGGACAATGTGGGGGTCTGAGTGACGTCATGGTCTCTAATAAACTAGTTCTATAAACCATGTGGACAATGTGAGGACCTGAGTGACGTCATGGTCTCTAATAAACTAGTTCTATAAACCATGTGGACAATGTGAGGACCTGAGTGACGTCATGGTCTCTAATAAACTAGTTCTATAAACCATGTGGACAATGTGAGTGTCTGAGTGACGTCATGGTCTCTAATAAACTAGTTCTATAAACCATGTGGACAATGTGAGGGTCTGAGTGACGTCATGGTCTCTAATAAACTAGTTCTATAAACCATGTGGACAATGTGAGGACCTGAGTGACGTCATGGTCTCTAATAAACTAGTTCTATAAACCATGTGGACAATGTGAGGACCTGAGTGACGGCATGGTCTCTAATAAACTAGTTCTATAAACCATGTGGACAATGTGGGGGTCTGAGTGACGTCATGGTCTCTAATAAACTAGTTCTATAAACCATGTGGACAATGTGAGGGTCTGAGTGACGTCATGGTCTCTAATAAACTAGTTCTATAAACCATGTGGACAATGTGAGGACCTGAGTGACGTCATGGTCTCTAATAAACTAGTTCTATAAACCATGTGGACAATGTGAGGACCTGAGTGACGTCATGGTCTCTAATGAACTAGTTCTATAAACCATGTGGACAATGTGACGGTCTAAGTGACGTCATGGTCTCTAATAAACTAGTTCTATAAACCATGTGGACAATGTGACGGTCTAAGTGACGTCATGGTCTCTAATAAACTAGTTCTATAAACCATGTGGACAATGTGAGGGTCTGAGTGACGTCATGGTCTCTAATAAACTAGTTCTATAAACCATGTGGACAATGTGAGGACCTGAGTGACGTCATGGTTTCTAATAAACTAGTTCTATAAACCATGTGGACAATGTGACGGTCTAAGTGACGTCATGATCTCTAATAAACTAGTTCTATAAACCATGTGGACAATGTGAGGGTCTGAGTGACGTCATGGTCTCTAATAAACTAGTTCTATAAACCATGTGGACAATGTGAGGACCTGAGTGACGTCATGGTCTCTAATAAACTAGTTCTATAAACCATGTGGACAATGTGAGGACCTGAGTGACGTCATGGTCTCTAATAAACTAGTTCTATAAACCATGTGGACAATGTGAGGACCTGAGTGACGTCATGGTTTCTAATAAACTAGTTCTATAAACCATGTGGACAATGTGACGGTCTAAGTGACGTCATGGTCTCTAATAAACTAGTTCTATAAACCATGTGGACAATGTGACGGTCTAAGTGACGTCATGGTCTCTAATAAACTAGTTCTATAAACCATGTGGACAATGTGACGGTCTGAGTGACGTCATGGTCTCTAATGAACTAGTTCTATAAACCATGTGGACAATGTGAGGGTCTGAGTGACGTCATGGTCTCTAATAAAATAGTTCTATAAACCATGTGGACAATGTGAGGGTCTGAGTGACGTCGTGGTCTCTAATAAACTATTTCTATAAACCATGTGGACAATGTGGGGGTCTGAGTGACGTCATGGTCTCTAATAAAATAGTTCTATAAACCATGTGGACAATGTGAGGGTCTGAGTGATGTCATGGTCTCTAATAAACTAGTTCTATCTTTAAACCATGTGAACAATGTGGGGGTCTGAGTGACGTCATGGTCTCTAATAAACTAGTTCTATAAACCATGTGGACAATGTGAGGGTCTGAGTGACGTCATGGTCTCTAATAAACTAGTTCTATAAACCATTTGGACAATGTGAGGGTCTGAGTGACGTCATGGTCTCTAATAAACTAGTTCTATAAACCATGTGGACAATGTGGGGGTCTGAGTGACGTCATGGTCTCTAATAAACTAGTTCTATAAACCATGTGGACAATGTGAGGACCTGAGTGACGTCATGGTCTCTAATGAACTAGTTCTATAAACCATGTGGACAATGTGAGGACCTGAGTGACGTCATGGTCTCTAATAAACTAGTTCTATAAACCATGTGGACAATGTGAGGACCTGAGTGACGTCATGGTCTCTAATAAACTAGTTCTATAAACCATGTGGACAATGTGGGGGTCTGAGTGACGTCATGGTCTCTAATAAAATAGTTCTATAAACCATGTGGACAATGTGGGGGTCTGAGTGACGTCATGGTCTCTAATAAACTAGTTCTATAAACCATGTGGACAATGTGGGGGTCTGAGTGACGTCATGGTCTCTAATAAACTAGTTCTATAAACCATGTGGACAATGTGAGGACCTGAGTGACGTCATGGTCTCTAATAAACTAGTTCTATAAACCATGTGGACAATGTGAGTGTCTGAGTGACGTCATGGTCTCTAATAAACTAGTTCTATAAACCATGTGGACAATGTGAGGACCTGAGTGACGTCATGGTCTCTAATAAACTAGTTCTATAAACCATGTGGACAATGTGAGGGTCTGAGTGACGTCATGGTCTCTAATAAACTAGTTCTATAAACCATGTGGACAATGTGAGGGTCTGAGTGACGTCATGGTCTCTAATAAACTAGTTCTATAAACCATGTGGACAATGTGAGGACCTGAGTGACGTCATGGTCTCTAATAAACTAGTTCTATAAACCATGTGGACAATGTGAGGACCTGAGTGACGGCATGGTCTCTAATAAACTAGTTCTATAAACCATGTGGACAATGTGGGGGTCTGAGTGACGTCATGGTCTCTAATAAACTAGTTCTATAAACCATGTGGACAATGTGAGGGTCTGAGTGACGTCATGGTCTCTAATAAACTAGTTCTATAAACCATGTGGACAATGTGAGGACCTGAGTGACGTCATGGTCTCTAATAAACTAGTTCTATAAACCATGTGGACAATGTGAGGACCTGAGTGACGTCATGGTCTCTAATAAACTAGTTCTATAAACCATGTGGACAATGTGAGGACCTGAGTGACATCATGGTCTCTAATAAACTAGTTCTATAAACCATGTGGACAATGTGGGGGTCTGAGTGACGTCATGGTCTCTAATAAAATAGTTCTATAAACCATGTGGACAATGTGAGGACCTGAGTGACGTCATGGTCTCTAATAAACTAGTTCTATAAACCATGTGGACAATGTGAGGGTCTGAGTGACGTCATGGTCTCTAATAAACTAGTTCTATAAACCATGTGGACAATGTGGGGGTCTGAGTGACGTCATGGTCTCTAATAAACTAGTTCTATAAACCATGTGGACAATGTGGGGGTCTGAGTGACGTCATGGTCTCTAATAAACTAGTTCTATAAACCATGTGGACAATGTGAGGACCTGAGTGACGTCATGGTCTCTAATAAACTAGTTCTATAAACCATGTGGACAATGTGAGGACCTGAGTGACGTCATGGTCTCTAATAAACTAGTTCTATAAACCATGTGGACAATGTGAGTGTCTGAGTGACGTCATGGTCTCTAATAAACTAGTTCTATAAACCATGTGGACAATGTGAGGGTCTGAGTGACGTCATGGTCTCTATTAAACTAGTTCTATAAACCATGTGGACAATGTGAGGACCTGAGTGACGTCATGGTCTCTAATAAACTAGTTCTATAAACCATGTGGACAATGTGAGGACCTGAGTGACGGCATGGTCTCTAATAAACTAGTTCTATAAACCATGTGGACAATGTGGGGGTCTGAGTGACGTCATGGTCTCTAATAAACTAGTTCTATAAACCATGTGGACAATGTGAGGGTCTGAGTGACGTCATGGTCTCTAATAAACTAGTTCTATAAACCATGTGGACAATGTGAGGACCTGAGTGACGTCATGGTCTCTAATAAACTAGTTCTATAAACCATGTGGACAATGTGAGGACCTGAGTGACGTCATGGTCTCTAATGAACTAGTTCTATAAACCATGTGGACAATGTGACGGTCTAAGTGACGTCATGGTCTCTAATAAACTAGTTCTATAAACCATGTGGACAATGTGACGGTCTAAGTGACGTCATGGTCTCTAATAAACTAGTTCTATAAACCATGTGGACAATGTGAGGGTCTGAGTGACGTCATGGTCTCTAATAAACTAGTTCTATAAACCATGTGGACAATGTGAGGACCTGAGTGACGTCATGGTTTCTAATAAACTAGTTCTATAAACCATGTGGACAATGTGACGGTCTAAGTGACGTCATGATCTCTAATAAACTAGTTCTATAAACCATGTGGACAATGTGACGGTCTAAGTGACGTCATGGTCTCTAATAAACTAGTTCTATAAACCATGTGGACAATGTGACGGTCTGAGTGACGTCATGGTCTCTAATGAACTAGTTCTATAAACCATGTGGACAATGTGAGGGTCTGAGTGACGTCATGGTCTCTAATAAAATAGTTCTATAAACCATGTGGACAATGTGAGGGTCTGAGTGACGTCGTGGTCTCTAATAAACTATTTCTATAAACCATGTGGACAATGTGAGGGTCTGAGTGACGTCATGGTCTCTAATAAAATAGTTCTATAAACCATGTGGACAATGTGAGGGTCTGAGTGACGTCGTGGTCTCTAATAAACTATTTCTATAAACCATGTGGACAATGTGGGGGTCTGAGTGACGTCGTGGTCTCTAATAAAATAGTTCTATAAACCATGTGGACAATGTGAGGGTCTGAGTGATGTCATGGTCTCTAATAAACTAGTTCTATCTTTAAACCATGTGAACAATGTGGGGGTCTGAGTGACGTCATGGTCTCTAATAAACTAGTTCTATAAACCATTTGGACAATGTGAGGGTCTGAGTGACGTCATGGTCTCTAATAAACTAGTTCTATAAACCATGTGGACAATGTGGGGGTCTGAGTGACGTCATGGTCTCTAATAAACTAGTTCTATAAACCATGTGGACAATGTGAGGACCTGAGTGACGTCATGGTCTCTAATGAACTAGTTCTATAAACCATGTGGACAATGTGAGGACCTGAGTGACGTCATGGTCTCTAATAAACTAGTTCTATAAACCATGTGGACAATGTGGGGGTCTGAGTGACGTCATGGTCTCTAATGAACTAGTTCTATAAACCATGTGAACAATGTGAGGACCTGAGTGACGTCATGGTCTCTAATAAACTAGTTCTATAAACCATGTGGACAATGTGGGGGTCTGAGTGACGTCATGGTCTGTAATAAACTAGTTCTATAAACCATGTGGACAATGTGAGGACCTGAGTGACGTCATGGTCTCTAATAAACTAGTTCTATAAACCATGTGGACAATGTGGGGGTCTGAGTGACGTCATGGTCTCTAATAAACTAGTTCTATAAACCATGTGGACAATGTGAGGGTCTGAGTGATGTCATGGTCTCTAATAAACTAGTTCTATAAACCATGTGGACAATGTGAGGACCTGAGTGACGTCATGGTCTCTAATAAACTAGTTCTATAAACCATGTGGACAATGTGGGGGTCTGAGTGACGTCATGGTCTCTAATAAACTAGTTCTATAAACCATGTGGACAATGTGAGGACCTGAGTGACGTCATGGTCTCTAATAAACTAGTTCTATAAACCATGTGGACAATGTGGGGGTCTGAGTGACGTCATGGTCTCTAATAAACTAGTTCTATAAACCATGTGGACAATGTGAGGACCTGAGTGACGTCATGGTCTCTAATAAACTAGTTCTATAAACCATGTGGACAATGTGAGGGTCTGAGTGACGTCATGGTCTCTAATAAACTAGTTCTATAAACCATGTGGACAATGTGAGGGTCTGAGTGACGTCATGGTCTCTAATAAACTAGTTCTATAAACCATGTGGACAATGTGAGGGTCTGAGTGACGTCATGGTCTCTAATAAACTAGTTCTATAAACCATGTGGACAATGTGAGGACTTGAGTGATGTCATGGTCTCTAATAAACTAGTTCTATAAACCATTTGGACAATGTGGGGGTCTGAGTGACGTCATGGTCTCTAATAAACTAGTTCTATAAACCACGTGGACAATGTGGGGGTCTGAGTGACATCATGGTCTCTAATAAACTAGTTCTATAAACCATGTGGACAATGTGAGGACCTGAGTGACGTCATGGTCTCTAATAAACTAGTTCTATAAACCATTTGGACAATGTGGGGGTCTGAGTGACGTCATGGTCTCTAATGAACTAGTTCTATAAACCATGTGGACAATGTGAGGACCTGAGTGACGTCATGGTCTCTAATAAATTAGTTCTATAAACCATGTGGACAATGTGAGGACCTGAGTGACGTCATGGTCTCTAATAAACTAGTTCTATAAACCATGTGGACAATGTGAGGACCTGAGTGACGTCATGGTCTCTAATAAACTAGTTCTATAAACCATGTGGACAATGTGAGGACCTGAGTGACGTCATGGTCTCTAATAAACTAGTTCTATAAACCATGTGGACAATGTGAGGACCTGAGTGACGTCATGGTCTCTAATAAACTAGTTCTATAAACCATGTGAACAATGTGAGGGTCTGAGTGACGTCATGGTCTCTAATAAACTAGTTCTATAAACCATGTGGACAATGTGAGGACCTGAGTGACGTCATGGTCTCTAATAAACTAGTTCTATAAACCATGGGAACAATGTGAGGGTCTGAGTGACGTCATGGTCTCTAATAAATTAGTTCTATAAACCATGTGGACAATGCAGAAGTCTAAGTGACGTCATGGTCTCTAATAAACTAGTTCTATAAACCATGTGGACAATGTGAGGACCTGAGTGACGTCATGGTCTCTAATAAACTAGTTCTATAAACCATGTGGACAATGCAGAAGTCTAAGTGACGTCATGGTCTCTAATAAACTAGTTCTATAAACCATGTGGACGATGTGAGGACCTGAGTGACGTCATGGTCTCTAATAAACTAGTTCTATAAACCATGTGGACAATGTGAGGACCTGAGTGACGTCATGGTCTCTAATGAACTAGTTCTATAAACCATGTGGACAATGTGGGGGTCTGAGTGACGTCATGGTCTGTAATAAACTAGTTCTATAAACCATGTGGACAATGTGGGGGTCTGAGTGACGTCATGGTCTCTAATAAACTAGTTCTATAAACCATGTGGACAATGTGAGTGTCTGAGTGACGTCATGGTCTCTAATAAACTAGTTCTATAAACCATGTGGACAATGTGGGGGTCTGAGTGACGTCATGGTCTCTAATAAACTAGTTCTATAAACCATGTGGACAATGTGGGGGTCTGAGTGACGTCATGGTCTCTAATAAACTAGTTCTATAAACCATGTGGACAATGTGAGGGTCTGAGTGACGTCATGGTCTCTAATAAACTAGTACTATAAACCATGTGGACAATGTGAGGACCTGAGTGACGTCATGGTTTCTAATAAACTAGTTCTATAAACCATGTGGACAATGTGACGGTCTAAGTGACGTCATGGTCTCTAATAAACTAGTTCTATAAACCATGTGGACAATGTGAGGGTCTGAGTGACGTCATGGTCTCTAATAAACTAGTTCTATAAACCATGTGGACAATGTGAGGACCTGAGTGACGTCATGGTTTCTAATAAACTAGTTCTATAAACCATGTGGACAATGTGACGGTCTAAGTGACGTCATGGTCTCTAATAAACTAGTTCTATAAACCATGTGGACAATGTGACGGTCTAAGTGACGTCATGGTCTCTAATAAACTAGTTCTATAAACCATGTGGACAATGTGACGGTCTGAGTGACGTCATGGTCTCTAATGAACTAGTTCTATAAACCATGTGGACAATGTGAGGGTCTGAGTGACGTCATGGTCTCTAATAAAATAGTTCTATAAACCATGTGGACAATGTGAGGGTCTGAGTGACGTCGTGGTCTCTAATAAACTATTTCTATAAACCATGTGGACAATGTGGGGGTCTGAGTGACGTCGTGGTCTCTAATAAAATAGTTCTATAAACCATGTGGACAATGTGAGGGTCTGAGTGATGTCATGGTCTCTAATAAACTAGTTCTATCTTTAAACCATGTGAACAATGTGGGGGTCTGAGTGACGTCATGGTCTCTAATAAACTAGTTCTATAAACCATTTGGACAATGTGAGGGTCTGAGTGACGTCATGGTCTCTAATAAACTAGTTCTATAAACCATGTGGACAATGTGAGGACCTGAGTGACGTCATGGTCTCTAATAAACTAGTTCTATAAACCATGTGGACAATGTGAGGACCTGAGTGACGTCATGGTCTCTAATAAACTAGTTCTATAAACCATGTGGACAATGTGGGGGTCTGAGTGACGTCATGGTCTCTAATAAAATAGTTCTATAAACCATGTGGACAATGTGGGGGTCTGAGTGACGTCATGGTCTGTAATAAACTAGTTCTATAAACCATGTGGACAATGTGAGGGTCTGAGTGATGTCATGGTCTCTAATAAACTAGTTCTATAAACCATGTGGACAATGTGAGGACCTGAGTGACGTCATGGTCTCTAATAAACTAGTTCTATAAACCATGTGGACAATGTGGGGGTCTGAGTGACGTCATGGTCTCTAATAAAATAGTTCTATAAACCATGTGGACAATGTGGGGGTCTGAGTGACGTCATGGTCTCTAATAAACTAGTTCTATAAACCATGTGGACAATGTGAGGACCTGAGTGACGTCATGGTCTCTAATAAACTAGTTCTATAAACCATGTGGACAATGTGGGGGTCTGAGTGACGTCATGGTCTCTAATAAACTAGTTCTATAAACCATGTGGACAATGTGAGGACCTGAGTGACGTCATGGTCTCTAATAAACTAGTTCTATAAACCATGTGGACAATGTGAGGGTCTGAGTGACGTCATGGTCTCTAATAAACTAGTTCTATAAACCATGTGGACAATGTGAGGGTCTGAGTGACGTCATGGTCTCTAATAAACTAGTTCTATAAACCATGTGGACAATGTGAGGACCTGAGTGACGTCATGGTCTCTAATAAACTAGTTCTATAAACCATGTGGACAATGTGAGGACCTGAGTGACGTCATGGTCTCTAATAAACTAGTTCTATAAACCATGTGGACAATGTGAGGGTCTGAGTGACGTCATGGTCTCTAATAAACTAGTTCTATAAACCATGTGGACAATGTGAGGGTCTGAGTGACGTCATGGTCTCTAATAAACTAGTTCTATAAACCATGTGGACAATGTGGGGGTCTGAGTGACGTCATGGTCTCTAATAAACTATTTCTATAAACCATGTGGACAATGTGAGGGTCTGAGTGACGTCATGGTCTCTAATAAACTAGTTCTATAAACCATGTGGACAATGTGAGGACCTGAGTGACGTCATGGTCTCTAATAAACTAGTTCTATAAACCATTTGGACAATGTGGGGGTCTGAGTGACGTCATGGTCTCTAATGAACTAGTTCTATAAACCATGTGGACAATGTGAGGACCTGAGTGACGTCATGGTCTCTAATAAACTAGTTCTATAAACCATTTGGACAATGTGGGGGTCTGAGTGACGTCATGGTCTCTAATAAACTAGTTCTATAAACCACGTGGACAATGTGGGGGTCTGAGTGACGTCATGGTCTCTAATAAACTAGTTATATAAACCATGTGGACAATGTGAGGACCTGAGTGACGTCATGGTCTCTAATAAATTAGTTCTATAAACCATGTGGACAATGTGAGGACCTGAGTGACGTCATGGTCTCTAATAAACTAGTTCTATAAACCATGTGGACAATGTGAGGACCTGAGTGACGTCATGGTCTCTAATAAACTAGTTCTATAAACCATGTGGACAATGTGAGGACCTGAGTGACGTCATGGTCTCTAATAAACTAGTTCTATAAACCATGTGGACAATGTGAGGACCTGAGTGACGTCATGGTCTCTAATAAACTAGTTCTATAAACCATGTGAACAATGTGAGGGTCTGAGTGACGTCATGGTCTCTAATAAACTAGTTCTATAAACCATGTGGACAATGTGAGGACCTGAGTGACGTCATGGTCTCTAATAAACTAGTTCTATAAACCATGGGAACAATGTGAGGGTCTGAGTGACGTCATGGTCTCTAATAAATTAGTTCTATAAACCATGTGGACAATGCAGAAGTCTAAGTGACGTCATGGTCTCTAATAAACTAGTTCTATAAACCATGTGGACAATGTGAGGACCTGAGTGACGTCATGGTCTCTAATAAACTAGTTCTATAAACCATGTGGACAATGCAGAAGTCTAAGTGACGTCATGGTCTCTAATAAACTAGTTCTATAAACCATGTGGACAATGTGAGGACCTGAGTGACGTCATGGTCTCTAATAAACTAGTTCTATAAACCATGTGGACAATGTGAGGGTCTGAGTGACGTCATGGTCTCTAATAAATTAGTTCTATAAACCATGTGGACAATGTGAGGACCTGAGTGACGTCATGGTCTCTAATAAACTAGTTCTATAAACCATGTGGACAGTGTGAGGACCTGAGTGACGTCATGGTCTCTAATAAATTAGTTCTATAAACCATGTGGACAATGTGAGGATCTGAGTGACGTCATGGTCTCTAATGAACTAGTTCTATAAACCATGTGGACAATGTGAGGGTCTGAGTGACGTCATGGTCTCTAATAAACTAGTTCTATAAACCATGTGGACAATGTGAGGACCTGAGTGACGTCATGGTCTCTAATGAACTAGTTCTATAAACCATGTGGACAATGTGGGGGTCTGAGTGACGTCATGGTCTCTAATAAACTAGTTCTATAAACCATGTGGACAATGTGAGGGTCTGAGTGACGTCATGGTCTCTAATAAAATAGTTCTATAAACCATGTGGACAATGTGACGGTCTGAGTGACGTCATGGTCTCTAATAAAATAGTTCTATAAACCATGTGCACAATGTGACGATCTGAGTGACGTCATGGTCTCTAATAAAATAGTTCTATAAACCATGTGGACAATGTGAGGACCTGAGTGACGTCATGGTCTCTAATGAACTAGTTCTATAAACCATGTGGACAATGTGAGGACCTGAGTGACGTCATGGTCTCTAATAAACTAGTTCTATAAACCATGTGAACAATGTGAGGGTCTGAGTGACGTCATGGTCTCTAATAAACTAGTTCTATAAACCATGTGGACAATGTGAGGACCTGAGTGACGTCATGGTCTCTAATAAAATAGTTCTATAAACCATGTGCACAATGTGACGGTCTGAGTGACGTCATGGTCTCTAATAAAATAGTTCTATAAACCATGTGGACAATGTGAGGACCTGAGTGACGTCATGGTCTCTAATAAACTAGTTCTATAAACCATGTGGACAATGTGAGGACCTGAGTGACGTCATGGTCTCTAATAAACTAGTTCTATAAACCATGTGAACAATGTGGGGGTCTGAGTGACGTCATGGTCTCTAATAAACTAGTTCTATAAACCATGTGGACAATGTGAGGTTCTGAGTGACGTCATGGTCTCTAATAAACTAGTTCTATAAACCATGTGGACAATGTGAGGACCTGAGTGACGTCATGGTCTCTAATAAACTAGTTCTATAAACCATGTGAACAATGTGGGGGTCTGAGTGACGTCATGGTCTCTAATAAACTAGTTCTATAAACCATGTGGACAATGTGAGGACCTGAGTGACGTCATGGTCTCTAATAAACTAGTTCTATAAACCATGTGGACAATGTGAGGACCTGAGTGACGTCATGGTCTCTAATAAACTAGTTCTATAAACCATGTGGACAATGTGAGGACCTGAGTGACGGCATGGTCTCTAATAAACTAGTTCTATAAACCATGTGGACAATGTGGGGGTCTGAGTGACGTCATGGTCTCTAAGAAACTAGTTCTATAAACCATGTGGACAATGTGAGGGTCTGAGTGACGTCATGGTCTCTAATAAACTAGTTCTATAAACCATGTGGACAATGTGAGGACCTGAGTGACGTCATGGTCTCTAATAAACTAGTTCTATAAACCATGTGGACAATGTGAGGACCTGAGTGACGTCATGGTCTCTAATGAACTAGTTCTATAAACCATGTGGACAATGTGAGGACCTGAGTGACGTCATGGTCTCTAATGAACTAGTTCTATAAACCATGTGGACAATGTGGGGGTCTGAGTGACGTCATGGTCTCTAATAAACTAGTTCTATAAACCATGTGGACAATGTGAGGGTCTGAGTGACGTCATGGTCTCTAATAAAATAGTTCTATAAACCATGTGGACAATGTGACGGTCTGAGTGACGTCATGGTCTCTAATAAAATAGTTCTATAAACCATGTGGACAATGTGAGGACCTGAGTGACGTCATGGTCTCTAATAAACTAGTTCTATAAACCATGTGGACAATGTGAGGACCTGAGTGACGTCATGGTCTCTAATAAACTAGTTCTATAAACCATGTGAACAATGTGGGGGTCTGAGTGACGTCATGGTCTCTAATAAACTAGTTCTATAAACCATGTGGACAATGTGAGGACCTGAGTGACGTCATGGTCTCTAATAAACTAGTTCTATAAACCATGTGGACAATGTGAGGACCTGAGTGACGGCATGGTCTCTAATAAACTAGTTCTATAAACCATGTGGACAATGTGGGGGTCTGAGTGACGTCATGGTCTCTAATAAACTAGTTCTATAAACCATGTGGACAATGTGAGGGTCTGAGTGACGTCATGGTCTCTAATAAACTAGTTCTATAAACCATGTGGACAATGTGAGGACCTGAGTGACGTCATGGTCTCTAATAAACTAGTTCTATAAACCATGTGGACAATGTGAGCACCTGAGTGACGTCATGGTCTCTAATGAACTAGTTCTATAAACCATGTGGACAATGTGAGGACCTGAGTGACGTCATGGTCTCTAATGAACTAGTTCTATAAACCATGTGGACAATGTGACGGTCTAAGTGACGTCATGGTCTCTAATAAACTAGTTCTATAAACCATGTGGACAATGTGACGGTCTAAGTGACGTCATGGTCTCTAATAAACTAGTTCTATAAACCATGTGGACAATGTGAGGGTCTGAGTGACGTCATGGTCTCTAATAAACTAGTTCTATAAACCATGTGGACAATGTGAGGACCTGAGTGACGTCATGGTTTCTAATAAACTAGTTCTATAAACCATGTGGACAATGTGACGGTCTAAGTGACGTCATGATCTCTAATAAACTAGTTCTATAAACCATGTGGACAATGTGACGGTCTAAGTGACGTCATGGTCTCTAATAAACTAGTTCTATAAACCATGTGGACAATGTGACGGTCTGAGTGACGTCATGGTCTCTAATGAACTAGTTCTATAAACCATGTGGACAATGTGAGGGTCTGAGTGACGTCATGGTCTCTAATAAAATAGTTCTATAAACCATGTGGACAATGTGAGGGTCTGAGTGACGTCGTGGTCTCTAATAAACTATTTCTATAAACCATGTGGACAATGTGAGGGTCTGAGTGACGTCGTGGTCTCTAATAAAATAGTTCTATAAACCATGTGGACAATGTGAGGGTCTGAGTGACGTCGTGGTCTCTAATAAACTATTTCTATAAACCATGTGGACAATGTGGGGGTCTGAGTGACGTCGTGGTCTCTAATAAAATAGTTCTATAAACCATGTGGACAATGTGAGGGTCTGAGTGATGTCATGGTCTCTAATAAACTAGTTCTATCTTTAAACCATGTGAACAATGTGGGGGTCTGAGTGACGTCATGGTCTCTAATAAACTAGTTCTATAAACCATTTGGACAATGTGAGGGTCTGAGTGACGTCATGGTCTCTAATAAACTAGTTCTATAAACCATGTGGACAATGTGGGGGTCTGAGTGACGTCATGGTCTCTAATAAACTAGTTCTATAAACCATGTGGACAATGTGAGGACCTGAGTGACGTCATGGTCTCTAATGAACTAGTTCTATAAACCATGTGGACAATGTGAGGACCTGAGTGACGTCATGGTCTCTAATAAACTAGTTCTATAAACCATGTGGACAATGTGGGGGTCTGAGTGACGTCATGGTCTCTAATAAAATAGTTCTATAAACCATGTGGACAATGTGGGGGTCTGAGTGACGTCATGGTCTGTAATAAACTAGTTCTATAAACCATGTGGACAATGTGAGGACCTGAGTGACGTCATGGTCTCTAATAAACTAGTTCTATAAACCATGTGGACAATGTGAGGACCTGAGTGACGTCATGGTCTCTAATAAACTAGTTCTATAAACCATGTGGACAATGTGAGGACCTGAGTGACGTCATGGTCTCTAATAAAATAGTTCTATAAACCATGTGAACAATGTGAGGGTCTGAGTGATGTCATGGTCTCTAATAAACTAGTTCTATAAACCATGTGGACAATGTGAGGACCTGAGTGACGTCATGGTCTCTAATTAACTAGTTCTATAAACCATGTGGACAATGTGGGGGTCTGAGTGACGTCATGGTCTCTGATAAAATAGTTCTATAAACCATGTGGACAATGTGGGGGTCTGAGTGACGTCATGGTCTCTAATAAACTAGTTCTATAAACCATGTGGACAATGTGAGGACCTGAGTGACGTCATGGTCTCTAATAAACTAGTTCTATAAACCATGTGGACAATGTGGGGGTCTGAGTGACGTCATGGTCTCTAATAAACTAGTTCTATAAACCATGTGGACAATGTGAGGACCTGAGTGACGTCATGGTCTCTAATAAACTAGTTCTATAAACCATGTGGACAATGTGAGGGTCTGAGTGACGTCATGGTCTCTAATAAACTAGTTCTATAAACCATGTGGACAATGTGAGGGTCTGAGTGACGTCATGGTCTCTAATAAACTAGTTCTATAAACCATGTGGACAATGTGAGGACTTGAGTGATGTCATGGTCTCTAATAAACTAGTTCTATAAACCATTTGGACAATGTGGGGGTCTGAGTGACGTCATGGTCTCTAATAAACTAGTTCTATAAACCACGTGGACAATGTGGGGGTCTGAGTAACATCATGGTCTCTAATAAACTAGTTCTATAAACCATGTGGACAATGTGAGGGTCTGAGTGACGTCATGGTCTCTAATAAACTAGTTCTATAAACCATGTGGACAATGTGAGGACCTGAGTGACGTCATGGTCTCTAATAAACTAGTTCTATAAACCATGTGGACAATGTGGGGGTCTGAGTGACGTCATGGTCTCTAATAAACTAGTTCTATAAACCATTTGGACAATGTGGGGGTCTGAGTGACGTCATGGTCTCTAATGAACTAGTTCTATAAACCATGTGGACAATGTGAGGACCTGAGTGACGTCATGGTCTCTAATAAACTAGTTCTATAAACCATTTGGACAATGTGGGGGTCTGAGTGACGTCATGGTCTCTAATAAACTAGTTCTATAAACCACGTGGACAATGTGGGGGTCTGAGTGACGTCATGGTCTCTAATAAACTAGTTATATAAACCATGTGGACAATGTGAGGACCTGAGTGACGTCATGGTCTCTAATAAATTAGTTCTATAAACCATGTGGACAATGTGAGGACCTGAGTGACGTCATGGTCTCTAATAAACTAGTTCTATAAACCATGTGGACAATGTGAGGACCTGAGTGACGTCATGGTCTCTAATAAACTAGTTCTATAAACCATGTGGACAATGTGAGGACCTGAGTGACGTCATGGTCTCTAATAAACTAGTTCTATAAACCATGTGGACAATGTGAGGACCTGAGTGACGTCATGGTCTCTAATAAACTAGTTCTATAAACCATGTGAACAATGTGAGGGTCTGAGTGACGTCATGGTCTCTAATAAACTAGTTCTATAAACCATGTGGACAATGTGAGGACCTGAGTGACGTCATGGTCTCTAATAAACTAGTTCTATAAACCATGGGAACAATGTGAGGGTCTGAGTGACGTCATGGTCTCTAATAAATTAGTTCTATAAACCATGTGGACAATGCAGAAGTCTAAGTGACGTCATGGTCTCTAATAAACTAGTTCTATAAACCATGTGGACAATGTGAGGACCTGAGTGACGTCATGGTCTCTAATAAACTAGTTCTATAAACCATGTGGACAATGCAGAAGTCTAAGTGACGTCATGGTCTCTAATAAACTAGTTCTATAAACCATGTGGACAATGTGAGGACCTGAGTGACGTCATGGTCTCTAATAAACTAGTTCTATAAACCATGTGGACAATGTGAGGGTCTGAGTGACGTCATGGTCTCTAATAAATTAGTTCTATAAACCATGTGGACAATGTGAGGACCTGAGTGACGTCATGGTCTCTAATAAACTAGTTCTATAAACCATGTGGACAGTGTGAGGACCTGAGTGACGTCATGGTCTCTAATAAATTAGTTCTATAAACCATGTGGACAATGTGAGGACCTGAGTGACGTCATGGTCTCTAATGAACTAGTTCTATAAACCATGTGGACAATGTGAGGGTCTGAGTGACGTCATGGTCTCTAATAAACTAGTTCTATAAACCATGTGGACAATGTGAGGACCTGAGTGACGTCATGGTCTCTAATGAACTAGTTCTATAAACCATGTGGACAATGTGGGGGTCTGAGTGACGTCATGGTCTCTAATAAACTAGTTCTATAAACCATGTGGACAATGTGAGGGTCTGAGTGACGTCATGGTCTCTAATAAAATAGTTCTATAAACCATGTGGACAATGTGACGGTCTGAGTGACGTCATGGTCTCTAATAAAATAGTTCTATAAACCATGTGCACAATGTGACGATCTGAGTGACGTCATGGTCTCTAATAAAATAGTTCTATAAACCATGTGGACAATGTGAGGACCTGAGTGACGTCATGGTCTCTAATGAACTAGTTCTATAAACCATGTGGACAATGTGAGGGTCTGAGTGACGTCATGGTCTCTAATAAACTAGTTCTATAAACCATGTGGACAATGTGAGGACCTGAGTGACGTCATGGTCTCTAATAAAATAGTTCTATAAACCATGTGCACAATGTGACGGTCTGAGTGACGTCATGGTCTCTAATAAAATAGTTCTATAAACCATGTGGACAATGTGAGGACCTGAGTGACGTCATGGTCTCTAATAAACTAGTTCTATAAACCATGTGGACAATGTGAGGACCTGAGTGACGTCATGGTCTCTAATAAACTAGTTCTATAAACCATGTGAACAATGTGGGGGTCTGAGTGACGTCATGGTCTCTAATAAACTAGTTCTATAAACCATGTGGACAATGTGAGGACCTGAGTGACGTCATGGTCTCTAATAAACTAGTTCTATAAACCATGTGGACAATGTGAGGACCTGAGTGACGGCATGGTCTCTAATAAACTAGTTCTATAAACCATGTGGACAATGTGGGGGTCTGAGTGACGTCATGGTCTCTAATAAACTAGTTCTATAAACCATGTGGACAATGTGAGGGTCTGAGTGACGTCATGGTCTCTAATAAACTAGTTCTATAAACCATGTGGACAATGTGAGGACCTGAGTGACGTCATGGTCTCTAATAAACTAGTTCTATAAACCATGTGGACAATGTGAGGACCTGAGTGACGTCATGGTCTCTAATGAACTAGTTCTATAAACCATGTGGACAATGTGACGGTCTAAGTGACGTCATGGTCTCTAATAAACTAGTTCTATAAACCATGTGGACAATGTGACGGTCTAAGTGACGTCATGGTCTCTAATAAACTAGTTCTATAAACCATGTGGACAATGTGAGGGTCTGAGTGACGTCATGGTCTCTAATAAACTAGTTCTATAAACCATGTGGACAATGTGAGGACCTGAGTGACGTCATGGTTTCTAATAAACTAGTTCTATAAACCATGTGGACAATGTGACGGTCTAAGTGACGTCATGATCTCTAATAAACTAGTTCTATAAACCATGTGGACAATGTGACGGTCTAAGTGACGTCATGGTCTCTAATAAACTAGTTCTATAAACCATATGGACAATGTGAGGACCTGAGTGACGTCATGGTCTCTAATGAACTAGTTCTATAAACCATGTGGACAATGTGAGGGTCTGAGTGACGTCATGGTCTCTAATAAAATAGTTCTATAAACCATGTGGACAATGTGAGGGTCTGAGTGACGTCGTGGTCTCTAATAAACTATTTCTATAAACCATGTGGACAATGTGAGGGTCTGAGTGACGTCATGGTCTCTAATAAAATAGTTCTATAAACCATGTGGACAATGTGAGGGTCTGAGTGACGTCGTGGTCTCTAATAAACTATTTCTATAAACCATGTGGACAATGTGGGGGTCTGAGTGACGTCGTGGTCTCTAATAAAATAGTTCTATAAACCATGTGGACAATGTGAGGGTCTGAGTGATGTCATGGTCTCTAATAAACTAGTTCTATCTTTAAACCATGTGAACAATGTGGGGGTCTGAGTGACGTCATGGTCTCTAATAAACTAGTTCTATAAACCATTTGGACAATGTGAGGGTCTGAGTGACGTCATGGTCTCTAATAAACTAGTTCTATAAACCATGTGGACAATGTGGGGGTCTGAGTGACGTCATGGTCTCTAATAAACTAGTTCTATAAACCATGTGGACAATGTGAGGACCTGAGTGACGTCATGGTCTCTAATGAACTAGTTCTATAAACCATGTGGACAATGTGAGGACCTGAGTGACGTCATGGTCTCTAATAAACTAGTTCTATAAACCATGTGGACAATGTGGGGGTCTGAGTGACGTCATGGTCTCTAATAAAATAGTTCTATAAACCATGTGGACAATGTGGGGGTCTGAGTGACGTCATGGTCTCTAATAAAATAGTTCTATAAACCATGTGGACAATGTGGGGGTCTGAGTGACGTCATGGTCTCTAATAAACTAGTTCTATAAACCATGTGGACAATGTGAGGACCTGAGTGACGTGATGGTCTCTAATAAACTAGTTCTATAAACCATGTGGACAATGTGGGGGTCTGAGTGACGTCATGGTCTCTAATAAACTAGTTCTATAAACCATGTGGACAATGTGAGGACCTGAGTGACGTCATGGTCTCTAATAAACTAGTTCTATAAACCATGTGGACAATGTGAGGGTCTGAGTGACGTCATGGTCTCTAATAAACTAGTTCTATAAACCATGTGGACAATGTGAGGGTCTGAGTGACGTCATGGTCTCTAATAAACTAGTTCTATAAACCATGTGGACAATGTGAGGACTTGAGTGATGTCATGGTCTCTAATAAACTAGTTCTATAAACCATTTGGACAATGTGGGGGTCTGAGTGACGTCATGGTCTCTAATAAACTAGTTCTATAAACCACGTGGACAATGTGGGGGTCTGAGTGACATCATGGTCTCTAATAAACTAGTTCTATAAACCATGTGGACAATGTGAGGACCTGAGTGACGTCATGGTCTCTAATAAACTAGTTCTATAAACCATTTGGACAATGTGGGGGTCTGAGTGACGTCATGGTCTCTAATGAACTAGTTCTATAAACCATGTGGACAATGTGAGGACCTGAGTGACGTCATGGTCTCTAATAAATTAGTTCTATAAACCATGTGGACAATGTGAGGACCTGAGTGACGTCATGGTCTCTAATAAACTAGTTCTATAAACCATGTGGACAATGTGAGGACCTGAGTGACGTCATGGTCTCTAATAAACTAGTTCTATAAACCATGTGGACAATGTGAGGACCTGAGTGACGTCATGGTCTCTAATAAACTAGTTCTATAAACCATGTGGACAATGTGAGGACCTGAGTGACGTCATGGTCTCTAATAAACTAGTTCTATAAACCATGTGAACAATGTGAGGGTCTGAGTGACGTCATGGTCTCTAATAAACTAGTTCTATAAACCATGTGGACAATGTGAGGACCTGAGTGACGTCATGGTCTCTAATAAACTAGTTCTATAAACCATGGGAACAATGTGAGGGTCTGAGTGACGTCATGGTCTCTAATAAATTAGTTCTATAAACCATGTGGACAATGCAGAAGTCTAAGTGACGTCATGGTCTCTAATAAACTAGTTCTATAAACCATGTGGACAATGTGAGGACCTGAGTGACGTCATGGTCTCTAATAAACAAGTTCTATAAACCATGTGGACAATGCAGAAGTCTAAGTGACGTCATGGTCTCTAATAAACTAGTTCTATAAACCATGTGGACAATGTGAGGACCTGAGTGACGTCATGGTCTCTAATAAACTAGTTCTATAAACCATGTGGACAATGTGAGGACCTGAGTGACGTCATGGTCTCTAATGAACTAGTTCTATAAACCATGTGGACAATGTGAGGGTCTGAGTGACGTCATGGTCTCTAATAAACTAGTTCTATAAACCATGTGGACAATGTGGGGGTCTGAGTGACGTCATGGTCTCTAATAAACTAGTTCTATAAACCATGTGGACAATGTGAGGGTCTGAGTGACGTCATGGTCTCTAATAAACTAGTTCTATAAACCATGTGGACAATGTGAGGACCTGAGTGACGTCATGGTTTCTAATAAACTAGTTCTATAAACCATGTGGACAATGTGACGGTCTAAGTGACGTCATGGTCTCTAATAAACTAGTTCTATAAACCATGTGGACAATGTGAGGGTCTGAGTGACGTCATGGTCTCTAATAAACTAGTTCTATAAACCATGTGGACAATGTGAGGACCTGAGTGACGTCATGGTTTCTAATAAACTAGTTCTATAAACCATGTGGACAATGTGACGGTCTAAGTGACGTCATGGTCTCTAATAAACTAGTTCTATAAACCATGTGGACAATGTGACGGTCTAAGTGACGTCATGGTCTCTAATAAACTAGTTCTATAAACCATGTGGACAATGTGACGGTCTGAGTGACGTCATGGTCTCTAATGAACTAGTTCTATAAACCATGTGGACAATGTGAGGGTCTGAGTGACGTCATGGTCTCTAATAAAATAGTTCTATAAACCATGTGGACAATGTGAGGGTCTGAGTGACGTCGTGGTCTCTAATAAACTATTTCTATAAACCATGTGGACAATGTGGGGGTCTGAGTGACGTCGTGGTCTCTAATAAAATAGTTCTATAAACCATGTGGACAATGTGAGGGTCTGAGTGATGTCATGGTCTCTAATAAACTAGTTCTATCTTTAAACCATGTGAACAATGTGGGGGTCTGAGTGACGTCATGGTCTCTAATAAACTAGTTCTATAAACCATTTGGACAATGTGAGGGTCTGAGTGACGTCATGGTCTCTAATAAACTAGTTCTATAAACCATGTGGACAATGTGGGGGTCTGAGTGACGTCATGGTCTCTAATAAACTAGTTCTATAAACCATGTGGACAATGTGAGGACCTGAGTGACGTCATAGTCTCTAATGAACTAGTTCTATAAACCATGTGGACAATGTGAGGACCTGAGTGACGTCATGGTCTCTAATAAACTAGTTCTATAAACCATGTGGACAATGTGAGGACCTGAGTGACGTCATGGTCTCTAATAAACTAGTTCTATAAACCATGTGGACAATGTGGGGGTCTGAGTGACGTCATGGTCTCTAATAAAATAGTTCTATAAACCATGTGGACAATGTGGGGGTCTGAGTGACGTCATGGTCTGTAATAAACTAGTTCTATAAACCATGTGGACAATGTGAGGGTCTGAGTGATGTCATGGTCTCTAATAAACTAGTTCTATAAACCATGTGGACAATGTGAGGACCTGAGTGACGTCATGGTCTCTAATAAACTAGTTCTATAAACCATGTGGACAATGTGAGGACCTGAGTGACGTCATGGTCTCTAATAAACTAGTTCTATAAACCATGTGGACAATGTGAGGGTCTGAGTGACGTCATGGTCTCTAATAAAATAGTTCTATAAACCATGTGGACAATGTGGGGGTCTGAGTGACGTCATGGTCTCTAATAAACTAGTTCTATAAACCATGTGGACAATGTGAGGACCTGAGTGACGTCATGGTCTCTAATAAACTAGTTCTATAAACCATGTGGACAATGTGGGGGTCTGAGTGACGTCATGGTTTCTAATAAACTAGTTCTATAAACCATGTGGACAATGTGAGGACCTGAGTGACGTCATGGTCTCTAATAAACTAGTTCTATAAACCATGTGGACAATGTGAGGACCTGAGTGACGTCATGGTCTCTAATAAACTAGTTCTATAAACCATGTGGACAATGTGAGGGTCTGAGTGACGTCATGGTCTCTAATAAACTAGTTCTATAAACCATGTGGACAATGTGAGGGTCTGAGTGACGTCATGGTCTCTAATAAACTAGTTCTATAAACCATGTGGACAATGTGGGGGTCTGAGTGACGTCATGGTCTCTAATAAACTATTTCTATAAACCATGTGGACAATGTGAGGGTCTGAGTGACGTCATGGTCTCTAATAAACTAGTTCTATAAACCATGTGGACAATGTGAGGACCTGAGTGACGTCATGGTCTCTAATAAACTAGTTCTATAAACCATTTGGACAATGTGGGGGTCTGAGTGACGTCATGGTCTCTAATGAACTAGTTCTATAAACCATGTGGACAATGTGAGGACCTGAGTGACGTCATGGTCTCTAATAAACTAGTTCTATAAACCATTTGGACAATGTGGGGGTCTGAGTGACGTCATGGTCTCTAATAAACTAGTTCTATAAACCACGTGGACAATGTGGGGGTCTGAGTGACGTCATGGTCTCTAATAAACTAGTTCTATAAACCATGTGGACAATGTGAGGACCTGAGTGACGTCATGGTCTCTAATAAACTAGTTCTATAAACCATGTGGACAATGTGAGGGTCTGAGTGACGTCATGGTCTCTAATAAACTAGTTCTATAAACCATGTGGACAATGTGAGGGTCTGAGTGACGTCATGGTCTCTAATAAATTAGTTCTATAAACCATGTGGACAATGTGAGGGTCTGAGTGACGTCATGGTCTCTAATAAATTAGTTCTATAAACCATGTGGACAATGTGAGGGTCTGAGTGACGTCATGGTCTCTAATAAACTAGTTCTATAAACCATGTGGACAATGTGAGGGCCTGAGTGACGTCATGGTCTCTAATAAACTAGTTCTATAAACCATGTGGACAATGTGAGGACCTGAGTGACGTCATGGTCTCTAATAAACTAGTTCTATAAACCATGTGGACAATGTGAGGACCTGAGTGACGTCATGGTCTCTAATAAACTAGTTCTATAAACCATGTGGACAATGTGAGGACCTGAGTGACGTCATGGTCTCTAATAAACTAGTTCTATAAACCATGTGGACAATGTGAGGACCTGAGTGACGTCATGGTCTCTAATAAACTAGTTCTATAAACCATGTGAACAATGTGAGGGTCTGAGTGACGTCATGGTCTCTAATAAACTAGTTCTATAAACCATGTGGACAATGTGAGGACCTGAGTGACGTCATGGTCTCTAATAAACTAGTTCTATAAACCATGTGGACAATGTGAGGACCTGAGTGACGTCATGGTCTCTAATAAACTAGTTCTATAAACCATGTGGACAATGTGAGGACCTGAGTGACGTCATGGTCTCTAATGAACTAGTTCTATAAACCATGTGGACAATGCAGAAGTCTAAGTGACGTCATGGTCTCTAATAAACTAGTTCTATAAACCATGTGGACAATGTGAGGACCTTAGTGACGTCATGGTCTCTAATAAACTAGTTCTATAAACCATGTGGACAATGCAGAAGTCTAAGTGACGTCATGGTCTCTAATAAACTAGTTCTATAAACCATGTGGACAATGTGAGGACCTGAGTGACGTCATGGTCTCTAATAAACTAGTTCTATAAACCATGTGGACAATGTGAGGGTCTGAGTGACGTCATGGTCTCTAATAAATTAGTTCTATAAACCATGTGGACAATGTGAGGACCTGAGTGACGTCATGGTCTCTAATAAATTAGTTCTATAAACCATGTGGACAATGTGAGGACCTGAGTGACGTCATGGTCTCTAATGAACTAGTTCTATAAACCATGTGGACAATGTGAGGGTCTGAGTGACGTCATGGTCTCTAATAAACTAGTTCTATAAACCATGTGGACAATGTGAGGACCTGAGTGACGTCATGGTCTCTAATGAACTAGTTCTATAAACCATGTGGACAATGTGGGGGTCTGAGTGACGTCATGGTCTCTAATAAACTAGTTCTATAAACCATGTGGACAATGTGAGGGTCTGAGTGACGTCATGGTCTCTAATAAAATAGTTCTATAAACCATGTGGACAATGTGACGGTCTGAGTGACGTCATGGTCTCTAATAAAATAGTTCTATAAACCATGTGCACAATGTGACGATCTGAGTGACGTCATGGTCTCTAATAAAATAGTTCTATAAACCATGTGGACAATGTGAGGACCTGAGTGACGTCATGGTCTCTAATGAACTAGTTCTATAAACCATGTGGACAATGTGAGGGTCTGAGTGACGTCATGGTCTCTAATAAACTAGTTCTATAAACCATGTGGACAATGTGAGGACCTGAGTGACGTCATG
Source organism: Blennius ocellaris (assembly GCF_963422515.1). NCBI lineage: Eukaryota > Metazoa > Chordata > Actinopteri > Blenniiformes > Blenniidae > Blennius > Blennius ocellaris. The sequence goes on along the minus strand of NW_027661975.1, from coordinate 93,180 downwards.
GTCTCTAATAAAATAGTTCTATAAACCATGTGCACAATGTGACGGTCTGAGTGACGTCATGGTCTCTAATAAAATAGTTCTATAAACCATGTGGACAATGTGAGGACCTGAGTGACGTCATGGTCTCTAATAAACTAGTTCTATAAACCATGTGGACAATGTGAGGACCTGAGTGACGTCATGGTCTCTAATAAACTAGTTCTATAAACCATGTGAACAATGTGGGGGTCTGAGTGACGTCATGGTCTCTAATAAACTAGTTCTATCAACCATGTGGACAATGTGAGGGTCTGAGTGATGTTATGGTCTCTAATAAACTAGTTCTATAAACCATTTGGACAATGTGAGGACCTGAGTGACGTCATGGTCTCTAATAAACTAGTTCTATAAACCATGTGGACAATGTGGGGGTCTGAGTGACGTCATGGTCTCTAATAAACTAGTTCTATAAACCATGTGCACAATGTGGGGGTCTGAGTGACGTCATGGTCTCTAATAAACTAGTTCTATAAACCATGTGGACAATGTGAGGACCTGAGTGACGTCATGGTCTCTAATAAACTAGTTCTATAAACCATTTGGACAATATGAGGACCTGAGTGACGTCATGGTCTCTAATAAACTAGTTATATAAACCATGTGGACAATGTGAGGACCTGAGTGACGTCATGGTCTCTAATAAACTAGTTCTATCTTTAAACCATGTGGACAATGTGGGGGTCTGAGTGACGTCATGGTCTCTAATAAACTAGTTCTATAAACCATGTGGACAATGTGAGGGTCTGAGTGACGTCATGGTCTCTAATAAACTATTTCTATAAACCATGTGGACAATGTGGGGGTCTGAGTGACGTCATGGTTTCTAATAAACTAGTTCTATAAACCATGTGGACAATGTGAGGACCTGAGTGACGTCATGGTCTCTAATAAACTAGTTCTATAAACCATTTGGACAATGTGAGGACCTGAGTGACGTCATGGTCTCTAATAAACTAGTTCTATAAACCATGTGGACAATGTGGGGGTCTGAGTGACGTCATGGTCTCTAATAAACTAGTTCTATAAACCATGTGGACAATGTGAGGACCTGAGTGACGTCATGGTCTCTAATAAACTAGTTCTATAAACCATGTGGACAATGTGAGGACCTAAGTGACGTCATGGTCTCTAATAAACTAGTTCTATAAACCATGTGGACAATGTGAGGGTCTGAGTGACGTCATGGTCTCTAATAAACTAGTTCTATAAACCATGTGGACAATGTGAGGACCTGAGTGACGTCATGGTCTCTAATAAACTAGTTCTATAAACCATGTGGACAATGTGAGGGTCTGAGTGACGTCATGGTCTCTAATAAACTAGTTCTATAAACCATGTGAACAATGTGGGGGTCTGAGTGACGTCATGGTCTCTAATAAACTAGTTCTATAAACCATGTGGACAATGTGAGGGTCTGAGTGATGTTATGGTCTCTAATAAACTAGTTCTATAAACCATTTGGACAATGTGAGGACCTGAGTGACGTCATGGTCTCTAATAAACTAGTTCTATAAACCATGTGGACAATGTGGGGGTCTGATTGACGTCATGGTCTCTAATAAACTAGTTCTATAAACCATGTGGACAATGTGGGGGTCTGAGTGACGTCATGGTCTCTAATAAACTAGTTCTATAAACCATGTGGACAATGTGAGGACCTGAGTGACGTCATGGTCTCTAATAAACTAGTTCTATCTTTAAACCATGTGGACAATGTGGGGGTCTGAGTGACGTCATGGTCTCTAATAAACTAGTTCTATAAACCATGTGGACAATGTGAGGGTCTGAGTGACGTCATGGTCTCTAATAAACTATTTCTATAAACCATGTGGACAATGTGGGGGTCTGAGTGACGTCATGGTTTCTAATAAACTAGTTCTAACCATGTGGACAATGTGGGGGTCTGAGTGACGTCATGGTCTCTAATAAACTAGTTCTATAAACCATGTGGACAATGTGAGGACCTGAGTGACGTCATGGTCTCTAATAAACTAGTTCTATAAACCATGTGGACAATGTGAGGACCTGAGTGACGTCATGGTCTCTAATAAACTAGTTCTATAAACCATGTGAACAATGTGGGGGTCTGAGTGACGTCATGGTCTCTAATAAACTAGTTCTATAAACCATGTGGACAATGTGAGGGTCTGAGTGATGTTATGGTCTCTAATAAACTAGTTCTATAAACCATTTGGACAATGTGAGGACCTGAGTGACGTCATGGTCTCTAATAAACTAGTTCTATAAACCATGTGGACAATGTGGGGGTCTGAGTGACGGCATGGTCTCTAATAAACTAGTTCTATAAACCATTTGGACAATGTGAGGACCTGAGTGACGTCATGGTTTCTAATAAACTAGTTCTATAAACCATGTGAACAATGTGAGGACCTGAGTGACGTCATGGTCTCTAATAAAATAGTTCTATAAACCATTTGGACAATGTGAGGACCTGAGTGACGTCATGGTCTCTAATAAACTAGTTCTATAAACCATGTGGACAATGTGGGGGTCTGAGTGACGTCATGGTCTCTAATAAACTAGTTCTATAAACCATTTGGACAATGTGAGGACCTGAGTGACGTCATGGTCTCTAATGAAATAGTTCTATCTTTAAACCATGTGGACAATGTGAGGGTCTGAGTGACGGCATGGTCTCTAATAAACTAGTTCTATAAACCATGTGGACAATGTGAGGGTCTGAGTGACGTCATGGTCTCTAATAAACTAGTTCTATAAACCATGTGGACAATGTGAGGGTCTGAGTGACGTCATGGTCTCTAATAAACTAGTTCTATAAACCATGTGGACAATGTGAGGGTCTGAGTGACGTCATGGTCTCTAATAAACTAGTTCTATAAACCATGTGGACAATGTGGGGGTCTGAGTGACGGCATGGTCTCTAATAAACTAGTTCTATAAACCATGTGGACAATGTGAGGGTCTGAGTGACGTCATGGTCTCTAATAAACTAGTTCTATAAACCATGTGGACAATGTGAGGGTCTGAGTGACGTCATGGTCTCTAATAAACTAGTTCTATAAACCATGTGGACAATGTGGGGGTCTGAGTGACGTCATGGTCTCTAATAAACTAGTTCTATAAACCATGTGGACAATGTGAGGGTCTGAGTGACGTCATGGTCTCTAATAAACTAGTTCTATAAACCATGTGGACAATGTGAGGGTCTGAGTGACGTCATGGTTTCTAATAAACTAGTTCTATAAACCATTTGGACAATGTGAGGGTCTGAGTGATGTCATGGTCTCTAATAAACTAGTTCTATCTTTAAACCATGTGGACAATGTGAGGACCTGAGTGACGGCATGGTCTCTAATAAACTAGTTCTATAAACCATTTGGACAATGTGAGGACCTGAGTGACGTCATGGTTTCTAATAAACTAGTTCTATAAACCATGTGAACAATGTGAGGACCTGAGTGACGTCATGGTCTCTAATAAAATAGTTCTATAAACCATTTGGACAATGTGAGGACCTGAGTGACGTCATGGTTTCTAATAAACTAGTTCTATAAACCATGTGAACAATGTGAGGACCTGAGTGACGTCATGGTCTCTAATAAAATAGTTCTATAAACCATTTGGACAATGTGAGGACCTGAGTGACGTCATGGTCTCTAATAAACTAGTTCTATAAACCATGTGGACAATGTGAGGACCTGAGTGACGTCATGGTCTCTAATAAACTAGTTCTATAAACCATGTGGACAATGTGGGGGTCTGAGTGACGTCATGGTCTCTAATAAACTAGTTCTATAAACCATGTGGACAATGTGGGGGTCTGAGTGACGTCATGGTCTCTAATAAACTAGTTCTATAAACCATTTGGACAATGTGAGGACCTGAGTGACGTCATGGTCTCTAATGAAATAGTTCTATCTTTAAACCATGTGGACAATGTGAGGGTCTGAGTGACGGCATGGTCTCTAATAAACTAGTTCTATAAACCATGTGGACAATGTGGGGGTCTGAGTGACGTCATGGTCTCTAATAAACTAGTTCTATAAACCATGTGGACAATGTGGGGGTCTGAGTGACGTCATGGTCTCTAATAAACTAGTTCTATAAACCATTTGGACAATGTGAGGACCTGAGTGACGTCATGGTCTCTAATGAAATAGTTCTATCTTTAAACCATGTGGACAATGTGGGGGTCTAAATGACGTCATGGTCTCTAATAAACTAGTTCTATAAACCATGTGGACAATGTGGGGGTCTGAGTGACGTCATGGTCTCTAATAAACTAGTTCTATAAACTATGTGGACAATGTGAGGGTCTGAGTGACGTCATGGTCTCTAATAAACTAGTTCTATAAACCATGTGGACAATGTGGGAGTCTGAGTGACGTCATGGTCTCTAATAAACTAGTTCTATAAACCATGTGGACAATGTGGGGACCTGAGTGACGTCATGGTCTCTAATAAACTAGTTCTATAAACCATGTGGACAATGTGGGGGTCTGAGTGACGTCATGGTCTCTAATAAACTAGTTCTATAAACCATGTGAACAATGTGAGGGTCTGAGTGACGTCATGGTCTCTAATGAACTAGTTCTATAAACCATGTGGACAATGTGAGGACCTGAGTGACGTCATGGTCTCTAATAAACTAGTTCTATAAACCATGTGGACAATGTGAGGACCTGAGTGACGTCATGGTCTCTAATAAAGTAGTTCTATCTTTAAACCTTGTGGACAATGTGAGGACCTGAGTGACGTCATGGTCTCTAATGAACTAGTTCTATAAACCATGTGGACAATGTGAGGACCTGAGTGACGTCATGGTCTCTAATAAACTAGTTCTATAAACCATGTGGACAATGTGAGGACCTGAGTGACGTCATGGTCTCTAATAAACTAGTTCTATAAACCATGTGGACAATGTGAGGGTCTGAGTGACGTCATGGTCTCTAATAAACTAGTTCTATAAACCATGTGGACAATGTGAGGACCTGAGTGACGTCATGGTCTCTAATAAACTAGTTCTATAAACCATGTGGACAATGTGGGGGTCTGAGTGACGGCATGGTCTCTAATAAACTAGTTCTATAAACCATGTGGACAATGTGGGGGTCTGAGTGACGTCATGGTCTCTAATAAACTAGTTCTATAAACCATGTGGACAATGTGAGGACCTGAGTGACGTCATGGTCTCTAATAAACTAGTTCTATAAACCATGTGGACAATGTGAGGACCTGAGTGACGTCATGGTCTCTAATAAACTAGTTCTATAAACCATGTGGACAATGTGAGGACCTGAGTGACGTCATGGTCTCTAATAAACTATTTCTATCTTTAAACCATGTGGACAATGTGAGGGTCTGAGTGACGTCAAGGTCTCTAATAAACTAGTTCTATAAACCATGTGGACAATGTGAGGACCTGAGTGACGTCATGGTCTCTAATAAACTAGTTCTATAAACCATGTGGACAATGTGAGGACCTGAGTGACGTCATGGTCTCTAATAAACTAGTTCTATAAACCATGTGGACAATGTGAGGACCTGAGTGACGTCATGGTCTCTAATAAACTAGTTCTATAAACCATGTGGACAATGTGACGGTCTGAGTGACGTCATGGTCTCTAATAAACTAGTTCTATAAACCATGTGGACAATGTGAGGACCTGAGTGACGTCATGGTCTCTAATGAACTAGTTCTATCTTTAAACCATGTGGACAATGTGAGGGTCTGAGTGACGGCATGGTCTCTAATAAACTAGTTCTATAAACGATGTGGACAATGTGAGGACCTGAGTGACGTCATGGTCTCTAATAAACTAGTTCTATAAACCATGTGGACAATGTGGGGGTCTGAGTGACGTCATGGTCTCTAATAAAGTAGTTCTATAAACCATGTGGACAATGTGAGGACCTGAGTGACGTCATGGTCTCTAATAAAGTAGTTCTATCTTTAAACCATGTGAACAATGTGGGGGTCTGAGTGACGTCATGGTCTCTAATAAACTAGTTCTATAAACCATGTGGACAATGTGAGGGTCTGAGTGACGTCATGGTCTCTAATAAACTAGTTCTATAAACCATGTGGACAATGTGAGGGTCTGAGTGACGTCATGGTCTCTAATAAACTAGTTCTATAAACCATGTGGACAATGTGGGGGTCTGAGTGACGTCATGGTCTCTAACAAACTAGTTCTATAAACCATGTGGACAATGTGAGGGTCTGAGTGACGTCATGGTCTCTAATAAACTAGTTCTATAAACCATGTGGACAATGTGAGGGTCTGAGTGACGTCATGGTCTCTAATAAACTAGTTCTATAAACCATGTGGACAATGTGAGGACCTGAGTGACGTCATGGTCTCTAATAAAGTAGTTCTATCTTTAAACCATGTGAACAATGTGGGGGTCTGAGTGACGTCATGGTCTCTAACAAACTAGTTCTATAAACCATGTGGACAATGTGAGGGTCTGAGTGACGTCATGGTCTCTAATAAACTAGTTCTATAAACCATGTGGACAATGTGAGGACCTGAGTGACGTCATGGTCTCTAATAAAGTAGTTCTATCTTTAAACCATGTGGACAATGTGGGGGTCTGAGTGACGTCATGGTCTCTAATAAACTAGTTCTATAAACCATGTGGACAATGTGAGGGTCTGAGTGACGTCATGGTCTCTAATAAACTAGTTCTATAAACCATGTGGACAATGTGAGGACCTGAGTGACGTCATGGTCTCTAATAAAGTAGTTCTATCTTTAAACCATGTGGACAATGTGGGGGTCTGAGTGACGTCATGGTCTCTAATAAACTAGTTCTATAAACCATGTGGACAATGTGGGGGTCTGAGTGACGTCATGGTCTCTAATAAACTAGTTCTATAAACCATGTGGACAATGTGAGGGTCTGAGTGACGTCATGGTCTCTAATAAACTAGTTCTATAAACCATGTGGACAATGTGAGGACCTGAGTGACGTCATGGTCTCTAATGAACTAGTTCTATAAACCATGTGGACAATGTGAGGGTCTGAGTGACGTCATGGTCTCTAATAAACTAGTTCTATAAACCATGTGGACAATGTGAGGACCTGAGTGACGTCATGGTCTCTAATGAACTAGTTCTATAAACCATGTGGACAATGTGAGGACCTGAGTGACGTCATGGTCTCTAATAAAGTAGTTCTATAAACCATGTGGACAATGTGAGGGTCTGAGTGACGTCATGGTCTCTAATAAACTAGTTCTATAAACCATGTGGACAATGTGAGGACCTGAGTGACGTCATGGTCTCTAATAAAGTAGTTCTATCTTTAAACCATGTGAACAATGTGGGGGTCTGAGTGACGTCATGGTCTCTAACAAACTAGTTCTATAAACCATGTGGACAATGTGAGGGTCTGAGTGACGTCATGGTCTCTAATAAACTAGTTCTATAAACCATGTGGACAATGTGAGGACCTGAGTGACGTCATGGTCTCTAATAAAGTAGTTCTATCTTTAAACCATGTGGACAATGTGGGGGTCTGAGTGACGTCATGGTCTCTAATAAACTAGTTCTATAAACCATGTGGACAATGTGAGGGTCTGAGTGACGTCATGGTCTCTAATAAACTAGTTCTATAAACCATGTGGACAATGTGAGGACCTGAGTGACGTCATGGTCTCTAATAAAGTAGTTCTATCTTTAAACCATGTGGACAATGTGGGGGTCTGAGTGACGTCATGGTCTCTAATAAACTAGTTCTATAAACCATGTGGACAATGTGGGGGTCTGAGTGACGTCATGGTCTCTAATAAACTAGTTCTATAAACCATGTGGACAATGTGAGGGTCTGAGTGACGTCATGGTCTCTAATAAACTAGTTCTATAAACCATGTGGACAATGTGGGGGTCTGAGTGACGTCATGGTCTCTAATAAACTAGTTCTATAAACCATTTGGACAATGTGAGGACCTGAGTGACGTCATGGTCTCTAATGAAATAGTTCTATCTTTAAACCATGTGGACAATGTGGGGGTCTGAGTGACGTCATGGTCTCTAATAAACTAGTTCTATAAACCATGTGGACAATGTGGGGGTCTGAGTGACGTCATGGTCTCTAATAAACTAGTTCTATAAACCATTTGGACAATGTGAGGGTCTGAGTGACGTCATGGTCTCTAATAAACTAGTTCTATAAACCATGTGGACAATGTGAGGGTCTGAGTGACGTCATGCTTTCTAATAAACTAGTTCTATAAACCATGTGGACAATGTGACGGTCTGAGTGACGTCATGGTCTCTAATAAACTAGTTCTATAAACCATTTGGACAATGTGAGGACCTGAGTGACGTCATGGTCTCTAATAAACTAGTTCTATAAACCATGTGGACAATGTGACGGTCTGAGTGACGTCATGGTTTCTAATAAACTAGTTCTATAAACCATGTGGACAATGTGACGGTCTGAGTGACGTCATGGTCTCTAATAAACTAGTTCTATAAACCATGTGGACAATGTGACGGTCTGAGTGACGTCATGGTCTCTAATAAACTAGTTCTATAAACCATGTGAACAATGTGAGGACCTGAGTGACGTCATGGTCTCTAATGAACTAGTTCTATAAACCATGTGGACAATGTGAGGACCTGAGTGACGTCATGGTCTCTAATAAACTAGTTCTATAAACCATGTGGACAATGTGAGGACCTGAGTGACGTCATGGTCTCTAATAAACTAGTTCTATAAACCATGTGAACAATGTGAGGGTCTGAGTGACGTCATGGTCTCTAATAAACTAGTTCTATAAACCATGTGGACAATGTGAGGACCTGAGTGACGTCATGGTCTCTAATAAACTAGTTCTATAAACCATGTGAACAATGTGAGGGTCTGAGTGACGTCATGGTCTCTAATAAACTATTTCTATAAACCATGTGAACAATGTGAGGGTCTGAGTGATGTCATGGTCTCTAATAAACTAGTTCTATAAACCATGTGGACAATGTGAGGACCTGAGTGACGTCATGGTCTCTAATAAACTAGTTCTATAAACCATGTGCACAATGTGAGGGTCTGAGTGACGTCATGGTCTCTAATAAACTAGTTCTATAAACCATGTGGACAATGTGAGGACCTGAGTGACGTCATGGTCTCTAATAAAGTAGTTCTATCTTTAAACCTTGTGGACAATGTGAGGGTCTGAGTGACGTCATGGTCTCTAATAAAGTAGTTCTATCTTTAAACCTTGTGGACAATGTGGGGGTCTGAGTGATGTCATGGTCTCTAATAAACTAGTTCTATAAACCATGTGGACAATGTGGGGGTCTGAGTGATGTCATGGTCTCTAATAAACTAGTTCTATAAACCATGTGGACAATGTGGGGGTCTGAGTGACGTCATGGTCTCTAATGAACTAGTTCTATCTTTAAACCATGTGGACAATGTGAGGGTCTGAGTGACGGCATGGTCTCTAATAAACTAGTTCTATAAACCATGTGGACAATGTGGGGGTCTGAGTGATGTCATGGTTTCTAATAAACTAGTTCTATAAACCATGTGAACAATGTGAGGGTCTGAGTGACGTCATGGTCTCTAATGAACTAGTTCTATCTTTAAACCATGTGGACAATGTGAGGACCTGAGTGACGTCATGGTCTCTAATAAAGTAGTTCTATAAACCATGTGGACAATGTGAGGGTCTGAGTGACGTCATGGTCTCTAATAAACTAGTTCTATAAACCATGTGGACAATGTGAGGACCTGAGTGACGTCATGGTCTCTAATAAAGTAGTTCTATCTTTAAACCATGTGGACAATGTGGGGGTCTGAGTGACGTCATGGTCTCTAATAAAGTAGTTCTATCTTTAAACCTTGTGGACAATGTGAGGGTCTGAGTGACGTCATGGTCTCTAATAAAGTAGTTCTATCTTTAAACCTTGTGGACAATGTGAGGACCTGAGTGACGTCATGGTCTCTAATAAAGTAGTTCTATAAACCATGTGGACAATGTGAGGGTCTGAGTGACGTCATGGTCTCTAACAAACTAGTTCTATAAACCATGTGGACAATGTGAGGACCTGAGTGACGTCATGGTTTCTAATAAACTAGTTCTATAAACCATGTGGACAATGTGAGGACCTGAGTGACGTCATGGTCTCTAATAAACTAGTTCTATAAACCATGTGGACAATGTGAGGGTCTGAGTGACGTCATGGTTTCTAATAAACCAGTTCTATAAACCATGTGGACAATGTGAGGACCTGAGTGACGTCATGGTTTCTAATAAACTAGTTCTATAAACCATGTGGACAATGTGGGGGTCTGAGTGACGTCATGGTCTCTAATAAACTAGTTCTATAAACCATGTGGACAATGTGAGGGTCTGAGTGACGTCATGGTCTCTAATAAACTAGTTCTATAAACCATGTGGACAATGTGAGGACCTGAGTGACGTCATGGTCTCTAATAAAGTAGTTCTATCTTTAAACCATGTGGACAATGTGGGGGTCTGAGTGACGTCATGGTCTCTAATAAACTAGTTCTATAAACCATGTGGACAATGTGGGGACCTGAGTGACGTCATGGTCTCTAATAAACTAGTTCTATAAACCATGTGGACAATGTGAGGACCTGAGTGACGTCATGGTCTCTAATAAACTAGTTCTATAAACCATGTGGACAATGTGGGGGTCTGAGTGACGTCATGGTCTCTAATAAACTAGTTCTATAAACCATGTGGACAATGTGGGGGTCTGAGTGACGTCATGGTCTCTAATAAACTAGTTCTATAAACCATGTGGACAATGTGAGGGTCTGAGTGACGTCATGGTCTCTAATAAACTAGTTCTATAAACCATGTGGACAATGTGAGGACCTGAGTGACGTCATGGTCTCTAATAAAGTAGTTCTATCTTTAAACCATGTGGACAATGTGAGGACCTGAGTGACGTCATGGTCTCTAATAAACTAGTTCTATAAACCATGTGGACAATGTGGGGGTCTGAGTGACGTCATGGTCTCTAATAAACTAGTTCTATAAACCATGTGGACAATGTGGGGGTCTGAGTGACGTCATGGTCTCTAATAAACTAGTTCTATAAACCATGTGGACAATGTGAGGGTCTGAGTGACGTCATGGTCTCTAATAAACTAGTTCTATAAACCATGTGGACAATGTGAGGGTCTGAGTGACGTCATGGTCTCTAATGAACTAGTTCTATAAACCATGTGGACAATGTGAGGACCTGAGTGACGTCATGGTCTCTAATAAACTAGTTCTATAAACCATTTGGACAATGTGAGGACCTGAGTGACGTCATGGTCTCTAATAAACTAGTTCTATAAACCATGTGGACAATGTGAGGACCTGAGTGACGTCATGGTCTCTAATAAACTAGTTCTATAAACCATGTGGACAATGTGAGGGTCTGAGTGACGTCATGCTTTCTAATAAACTAGTTCTATAAACCATGTGGACAATGTGACGGTCTGAGTGACGTCATGGTCTCTAATAAACTAGTTCTATAAACCATGTGAACAATGTGGGGGTCTGAGTGACGTCATGGTCTCTAATAAACTAGTTCTATAAACCATGTGGACAATGTGAGGGTCTGAGTGACGTCATGGTCTCTAATAAACTAGTTCTATAAACCATGTGGACAATGTGGGGGTCTGAGTGACGTCATGGTCTCTAATAAACTAGTTCTATAAACCATGTGGACAATGTGAGGGTCTGAGTGACGTCATGGTCTCTAATAAACTAGTTCTATAAACCATGTGGACAATGTGAGGACCTGAGTGACGTCATGGTCTCTAATAAAGTAGTTCTATCTTTAAACCATGTGGACAATGTGGGGGTCTGAGTGACGTCATGGTCTCTAATAAACTAGTTCTATAAACCATGTGGACAATGTGGGGGTCTGAGTGACGTCATGGTCTCTAATAAACTAGTTCTATAAACCATGTGGACAATGTGAGGGTCTGAGTGACGTCATGGTCTCTAATAAACTAGTTCTATAAACCATGTGGACAATGTGAGGACCTGAGTGACGTCATGGTCTCTAATAAACTAGTTCTATAAACCATTTGGACAATGTGAGGGTCTGAGTGACGTCATGGTCTCTAATAAACTAGTTCTATAAACCATGTGGACAATGTGAGGGTCTGAGTGACGTCATGCTTTCTAATAAACTAGTTCTATAAACCATGTGGACAATGTGACGGTCTGAGTGACGTCATGGTCTCTAATGAAATAGTTCTATCTTTAAACCATGTGGACAATGTGGGGGTCTGAGTGACGTCATGGTCTCTAATAAACTAGTTCTATAAACCATGTGGACAATGTGACGGTCTGAGTGACGTCATGGTCTCTAATAAACTAGTTCTATAAACCATGTGAACAATGTGAGGGTCTGAGTGACGTCATGGTCTCTAATAAACTAGTTCTATAAACCATGTGGACAATGTGAGGACCTGAGTGACGTCATGGTCTCTAATAAACTAGTTCTATAAACCATGTGAACAATGTGAGGGTCTGAGTGACGTCATGGTCTCTAATAAACTAGTTCTATAAACCATGTGAACAATGTGAGGGTCTGAGTGACGTCATGGTCTCTAATAAACTAGTTCTATAAACCATGTGGACAATGTGAGGGTCTGAGTGACGTCATGGTCTCTAATAAACTATTTCTATAAACCATGTGGACAATGTGAGGGTCTGAGTGACGTCATGGTCTCTAATAAACTATTTCTATAAACCATGTGGACAATGTGAGGACCTGAGTGACGTCATGGTCTCTAATAAACTAGTTCTATAAACCATGTGAACAATGTGAGGACCTGAGTGACGTCATGGTCTCTAATAAACTAGTTCTATAAACCATGTGCACAATGTGAGGGTCTGAGTGACGTCATGGTCTCTAATAAACTAGTTCTATAAACCATGTGGACAATGTGAGGACCTGAGTGACGTCATGGTCTCTAATAAAGTAGTTCTATCTTTAAACCTTGTGGACAATGTGAGGGTCTGAGTGACGTCATGGTCTCTAATAAAGTAGTTCTATCTTTAAACCTTGTGCACAATGTGAGGGTCTGAGTGACGTCATGGTCTCTAATAAACTAGTTCTATAAACCATGTGGACAATGTGGGGGTCTGAGTGATGTCATGGTCTCTAATAAACTAGTTCTATAAACCATGTGGACAATGTGGGGGTCTGAGTGACGTCATGGTCTCTAATAAACTAGTTCTATAAACCATGTGGACAATGTGAGGGTCTGAGTGACGTCATGGTCTCTAATAAACTATTTCTATAAACCATGTGAACAATGTGAGGACCTGAGTGATGTCATGGTCTCTAATAAACTATTTCTATAAACCATGTGGACAATGTGAGGACCTGAGTGACGTCATGGTTTCTAATAAACTAGTTCTATAAACCATGTGGACAATGTGAGGGTCTGAGTGATGTCATGGTCTCTAATAAACTATTTCTATAAACCATGTGGACAATGTGAGGACCTGAGTGACGTCATGGTTTCTAATAAACTAGTTCTATAAACCATGTGAACAATGTGAGGACCTTAGTGACGTCATGGTCTCTAATAAACTAGTTCTATAAACCATGTGCACAATGTGAGGACCTGAGTGACGTCATGGTCTCTAATAAAGTAGTTCTATAAACCATGTGGACAATGTGGGGGTCTGAGTGACGTCATGGTCTCTAATAAACTAGTTCTATAAACCATGTGGACAATGTGAGGACCTGAGTGACGTCATGGTCTCTAATAAACTAGTTCTATAAACCATGTGAACAATGTGAGGACCTGAGTGACGTCATGGTCTCTAATAAACTAGTTCTATAAACCTTGTGGACAATGTGAGGACCTGAGTGACGTCATGGTTTCTAATGAACTAGTTCTATAAACCATGTGGACAATGTGAGGACCTGAGTGACGTCATGGTCTCTAATAAACTAGTTCTATAAACCACGTGGACAATGTGAGGACCTGAGTGACGTCATGGTCTCTAATAAACTAGTTCTATAAACCATGTGGACAATGTGAGGGTCTGAGTGACGTCATGGTTTCTAATAAACTATTTCTATAAACCATGTGAACAATGTGAGGACCTGAGTGACGTCATGGTCTCTAATAAACTAGTTCTATAAACCATGTGGACAATGTGAGGGTCTGAGTGACGTCATGGTTTATAATAAACTATTTCTATAAACCATGTGAACAATGTGAGGACCTGAGTGACGTCATGGTCTCTAATAAACTAGTTCTATAAACCATGTGGACAATGTGAGGACCTGAGTGACGTCATGGTCTCTAATGAACTAGTTCTATAAACCATGTGGACAATGTGAGGACCTGAGTGACGTCATGGTCTCTAATAAACTAGTTCTTTAAACCTTGTGGACAATGTGAGGGTCTGAGTGACGTCATGGTTTCTAATAAACTATTTCTATAAACCATGTGGACAATGTGAGGGTCTGAGTGACGTCATGGTTTCTAATAAACTATTTCTATAAACCATGTGGACAATGTGAGGGTCTGAGTGACGTCATGGTTTCTAATAAACTATTTCTATAAACCATGTGAACAATGTGAGGACCTGAGTGACGTCATGGTCTCTAATAAACTAGTTCTATAAACCATGTGGACAATGTGAGGGTCTGAGTGACGTCATGGTCTCTAATAAACTATTTCTATAAACCATGTGGACAATGTGACGGTCTGAGTGACGTCATGGTCTCTAATAAACTAGTTCTATAAACCATGTGGACAATGTGAGGGTCTGAGTGACGTCATGGTTTCTAATAAACTAGTTCTATAAACCATGTGGACAATGTGAGGGTCTGAGTGACGTCATGGTTTCTAATAAACTAGTTCTATAAACCATGTGGACAATGTGAGGGTCTGAGTGACGTCATGGTTTCTAATAAACTAGTTCTATAAACCATGTGGACAATGTGAGGGTCTGAGTGACATCATGGTTTCTAATAAACTAGTTCTATAAACCATGTGGACAATGTGAGGGTCTGAGTGACGTCATGGTCTCTAATAAACTAGTTCTATAAACCATGTGGACAATGTGAGGGTCTGAGTGACGTCATGGTTTCTAATAAACTATTTCTATAAACCATGTGAACAATGTGAGGACCTGAGTGACGTCATGGTCTCTAATAAACTAGTTCTATAAACCATGTGGACAATGTGAGGGTCTGAGTGACGTCATGGTTTCTAATAAACTATTTCTATAAACCATGTGAACAATGTGAGGGTCTGAGTGACGTCATGGTTTCTAATAAACTATTTCTATAAACCATGTGAACAATGTGAGGACCTGAGTGACGTCATGGTCTCTAATAAACTAGTTCTATAAACCATGTGGACAATGTGAGGACCTGAGTGACGTCATGGTCTCTAATAAACTAGTTCTATAAACCATGTGAACAATGTGAGGACCTGAGTGACGTCATGGTCTCTAATAAACTAGTTCTATAAACCATGTGGACAATGTGAGGACCTGAGTGACGTCATGGTCTCTAATGAACTAGTTCTATAAACCATGTGGACAATGTGAGGGTCTGAGTGACGTCATGGTCTCTAATAAAGTAGTTCTATCTATAAACCATGTGGACAATGTGAGGGTCTGAGTGACGTCATGGTCTCTAATAAAGTAGTTCTATCTATAAACCATGTGGACAATGTGAGGGTCTGAGTGACGTCATGGTCTCTAATGAACTAGTTCTATAAACCATGTGGACAATGTGAGGACCTGAGTGACGTCATGGTCTCTAATAAACTAGTTCTTTAAACCTTGTGGACAATGTGAGGGTCTGAGTGACGTCATGGTTTCTAATAAACTAGTTCTATAAACCATGTGGACAATGTGAGGGTCTGAGTGACGTCATGGTCTCTAATAAAGTAGTTCTATCTTTAAACCTTGTGGACAATGTGAGGGTCTGAGTGACGTCATGGTCTCTAATAAAGTAGTTCTATCTTTAAACCTTGTGGACAATGTGAGGGTCTGAGTGACGTCATGGTCTCTAATAAACTAGTTCTATAAACCATGTGAACAATGTAGGGGTCTGAGTGACGTCATGGTCTCTAATAAACTAGTTCTATAAACCATGTGGACAATGTGGGGGTCTGAGTGATGGCATGGTCTCTAATAAACTAGTTCTATAAACCATGTGGACAATGTGAGGGTCTGAGTGACGTCATGGTCTCTAATAAACTAGTTCTATAAACCATGTGGACAATGTGAGGACCTGAGTGACGTCATGGTCTCTAATAAACTAGTTCTATAAACCATGTGAACAATGTGAGGGTCTGAGTGACGTCATGGTCTCTAATAAACTAGTTCTATAAACCATGTGGACAATGTGAGGACCTGAGTGACGTCATGGTCTCAAATAAACTAGTTCTATAAACCATGTGGACAATGTGAGGACCTGAGTGACGTCATGGTCTCTAATAAACTAGTTCTATAAACCATGTGGACAATGTGAGGACCTGAGTGACGTCATGGTCTCTAATAAACTAGTTCTATAAACCATGTGGACAATGTGAGGACCTGAGTGACGGCATGGTCTCTAATAAACTAGTTCTATCTTTAAACCTTGTGGACAATGTGAGGGTCTGAGTGACGTCATGGTTTCTAATAAACTAGTTCTATAAACCATGTGGACAATGTGAGGACCTGAGTGACGTCATGGTCTCTAATAAACTAGTTCTATAAACCATGTGGACAATGTGAGGACCTGAGTGACGTCATGGTCTCTAATAAAGTAGTTCTATCTTTAAACCATGTGGACAATGTGAGGGTCTGAGTGACGTCATGGTCTCTAATAAACTAGTTCTATAAACCATGTGGACAATGTGGGGGTCTGAGTGACGTCATGGTCTCTAATAAACTAGTTCTATCTTTAAACCTTGTGGACAATGTGAGGGTCTGAGTGACGTTATGGTCTCTAATAAAATAGTTCTATAAACCATGTGGACAATGTGGGGGTCTGAGTGACGTCATGGTCTCTAATAAACTAGTTCTATAAACCATGTGGACAATGTGGGGGTCTGAGTGACGTCATGGTCTCTAATAAAGTAGTTCTATCTTTAAACCTTGTGGACAATGTGAGGGTCTGAGTGACGTCATGGTCTCTAATAAACTAGTTCTATAAACCATGTGGACAATGTGAGGGTCTGAGTGACGTCATGGTCTCTAATAAACTAGTTCTATAAACCATGTGGACAATGTGAGGACCTGAGTGACGTTCATGGTCTCTAATAAACTAGTTCTATAAACCATGTGGACAATGTGGGGGTCTGAGTGACGTCATGGTCTCTAATAAACTAGTTCTATAAACCATGTGGACAATGTGAGGACCTGAGTGACGTCATGGTCTCTAATAAAGTAGTTCTATCTTTAAACCATGTGGACAATGTGAGGGTCTGAGTGACGTCATGGTCTCTAATAAACTAGTTCTATAAACCATGTGGACAATGTGAGGACCTGAGTGACGTTCATGGTCTCTAATAAACTAGTTCTATAAACCATGTGGACAATGTGGGGGTCTGAGTGACGTCATGGTCTCTAATAAACTAGTTCTATAAACCATGTGGACAATGTGAGGACCTGAGTGACGTCATGGTCTCTAATAAAGTAGTTCTATCTTTAAACCATGTGGACAATGTGAGGGTCTGAGTGACGTCATGGTCTCTAATAAACTAGTTCTATAAACCATGTGGACAATGTGGGGGTCTGAGTGACGTCATGGTCTCTAATAAACTAGTTCTATAAACCATGTGGACAATGTGAGGACCTGAGTGACGTCATGGTCTCTAATAAAGTAGTTCTATCTTTAAACCATGTGGACAATGTGGGGGTCTGAGTGACGTCATTGTCTCTAATAAAATAGTTCTATAAACCATGTGGACAATGTGGGGGTCTGAGTGACGTCATGGTCTCTAAAAAACTAGTTCTATAAACCATGTGGACAATGTGGGGGTCTGAGTGAAGTCATGGTCTCTAATAAACTAGTTCTATAAACCATGTGGACAATGTGAGGACCTGAGTGACGTCATGGTCTCTAATAAACTAGTTCTATAAACCATGTGGACAATGTGAGGACCTGAGTGACGTCATGGTCTCTAATAAACTAGTTCTATAAACCATGTGGACAATGTGAGGATCTGAGTGACGTCATGGTCTCTAATAAACTAGTTCTATAAACCATGTGGACAATGTGGGGATCTGAGTGACGTCATGGTTTCTAATAAAGTAGTTCTATCTTTAAACCATGTGGACAATGTGAGGACCTGAGTGACGTCATGGTCTCTAATAAAGTAGTTCTATAAACCATGTGGACAATGTGGGGATCTGAGTGACGTCATGGTTTCTAATAAAGTAGTTCTATCTTTAAACCATGTGGACAATGTGAGGACCTGAGTGACGTCATGGTCTCTAATAAACTAGTTCTATAAACCATGTGGACAATGTGGGGATCTGAGTGACGTCATGGTCTCTAATAAACTATTTCTATAAACCATGTGGACAATGTGAGGACCTGAGTGACGTCATGGTCTCTAATAAACTAGTTCTATAAACCATGTGGACAATGTGGGGATCTGAGTGACGTCATGGTTTCTAATAAAGTAGTTCTATCTTTAAACCATGTGGACAATGTGAGGACCTGAGTGACGTCATGGTCTCTAATAAAGTAGTTCTATAAACCATGTGGACAATGTGAGGGTCTGAGTGACGTCATGGTCTCTAATAAACTAGTTCTATAAACCATGTGGACAATGTGAGGACCTGAGTGACGTCATGGTCTCTAATGAACTAGTTCTATAAACCATGTGGACAATGTGAGGGTCTGAGTGACGTCATGGTCTCTAATAAACTAGTTCTATAAACCATGTGGACAATGTGAGGGTCTGAGTGACGTCATGGTCTCTAATAAACTAGTTCTATAAACCATGTGGACAATGTGAGGGTCTAAGTGACGTCATGGTCTCTAATAAAGTAGTTCTATCTTTAAACCTTGTGGACAATGTGAGGGTCTGAGTGACGTCATGGTCTCTAATAAAGTAGTTCTATCTTTAAACCTTGTGGACAATGTGAGGGTCTGAGTGACGTCATGGTCTCTAATAAAGTAGTTCTATCTTTAAACCATGTGGACAATGTGAGGACCTGAGTGACGTCATGGTCTCTAATAAACTAGTTCTTTAAACCTTGTGGACAATGTGAGGGTCTGAGTGACGTCATGGTCTCTAATAAAGTAGTTCTATCTTTAAATCTTGTGGACAATGTGAGGGTCTGAGTGACGTCATGGTCTCTAATAAAGTAGTTCTATCTTTAAACCATGTGGACAATGTGAGGACCTGAGTGACGTCATGGTCTCTAATAAACTAGTTCTTTAAACCATGTGAACAATGTAGGGGTCTGAGTGACGTCATGGTCTCTAATAAACTAGTTCTATAAACCATGTGGACAATGTGGGGGTCTGAGTGATGTCATGGTCTCTAATAAACTAGTTCTATAAACCATGTGAACAATGTAGGGGTCTGAGTGACGTCATGGTCTCTAATAAACTAGTTCTATCTTTAAACCTTGTGGACAATGTGAGGGTCTGAGTGACGTTATGGTCTCTAATAAAATAGTTCTATAAACCATGTGGACAATGTGGGGGTCTGAGTGACGTCATGGTCTCTAATAAACTAGTTCTATAAACCATGTGGACAATGTGGGGGTCTGAGTGACGTCATGGTCTCTAATAAAGTAGTTCTATCTTTAAACCTTGTGGACAATGTGAGGGTCTGAGTGACGTCATGGTCTCTAATAAACTAGTTCTATAAACCATGTGGACAATGTGAGGGTCTGAGTGACGTCATGGTCTCTAATAAACTAGTTCTATAAACCATGTGGACAATGTGAGGACCTGAGTGACGTTCATGGTCTCTAATAAACTAGTTCTATAAACCATGTGGACAATGTGGGGGTCTGAGTGACGTCATGGTCTCTAATAAACTAGTTCTATAAACCATGTGGACAATGTGAGGACCTGAGTGACGTCATGGTCTCTAATAAAGTAGTTCTATCTTTAAACCATGTGGACAATGTGAGGGTCTGAGTGACGTCATGGTCTCTAATAAACTAGTTCTATAAACCATGTGGACAATGTGAGGACCTGAGTGACGTTCATGGTCTCTAATAAACTAGTTCTATAAACCATGTGGACAATGTGGGGGTCTGAGTGACGTCATGGTCTCTAATAAACTAGTTCTATAAACCATGTGGACAATGTGAGGACCTGAGTGACGTCATGGTCTCTAATAAAGTAGTTCTATCTTTAAACCATGTGGACAATGTGAGGGTCTGAGTGACGTCATGGTCTCTAATAAACTAGTTCTATAAACCATGTGGACAATGTGGGGGTCTGAGTGACGTCATGGTCTCTAATAAACTAGTTCTATAAACCATGTGGACAATGTGGGGGTCTGAGTGACGTCATGGTCTCTAATAAACTAGTTCTATAAACCATGTGGACAATGTGAGGACCTGAGTGACGTCATGGTCTCTAATAAAGTAGTTCTATCTTTAAACCATGTGGACAATGTGAGGACCTGAGTGACGTCATGGTCTCTAATAAACTAGTTCTATAAACCATGTGGACAATGTGGGGGTCTGAGTGACGTCATGGTCTCTAATAAACTAGTTCTATAAACCATGTGGACAATGTGGGGGTCTGAGTGACGTCATGGTCTCTAATAAACTAGTTCTATAAACCATGTGGACAATGTGAGGACCTGAGTGAAGTCATGGTCTCTAATAAACTAGTTCTATAAACCATGTGGACAATGTGAGGACCTGAGTGACGTCATGGTCTCTAATAAACTAGTTCTATAAACCATGTGGACAATGTGAGGACCTGAGTGACGTCATGGTCTCTAATAAACTAGTTCTATAAACCATGTGGACAATGTGAGGATCTGAGTGACGTCATGGTCTCTAATAAACTAGTTCTATAAACCATGTGGACAATGTGGGGATCTGAGTGACGTCATGGTTTCTAATAAAGTAGTTCTATCTTTAAACCATGTGGACAATGTGAGGACCTGAGTGACGTCATGGTCTCTAATAAAGTAGTTCTATAAACCATGTGGACAATGTGGGGATCTGAGTGACGTCATGGTTTCTAATAAAGTAGTTCTATCTTTAAACCATGTGGACAATGTGAGGACCTGAGTGACGTCATGGTCTCTAATAAACTAGTTCTATAAACCATGTGGACAATGTGGGGATCTGAGTGACGTCATGGTCTCTAATAAACTATTTCTATAAACCATGTGGACAATGTGAGGACCTGAGTGACGTCATGGTCTCTAATAAACTAGTTCTATAAACCATGTGGACAATGTGAGGATCTGAGTGACGTCATGGTCTCTAATAAACTAGTTCTATAAACCATGTGGACAATGTGGGGATCTGAGTGACGTCATGGTTTCTAATAAAGTAGTTCTATCTTTAAACCATGTGGACAATGTGAGGACCTGAGTGACGTCATGGTCTCTAATAAAGTAGTTCTATAAACCATGTGGACAATGTGAGGGTCTGAGTGACGTCATGGTCTCTAATAAACTAGTTCTATAAACCATGTGGACAATGTGAGGACCTGAGTGACGTCATGGTCTATAATGAACTAGTTCTATAAACCATGTGGACAATGTGAGGGTCTGAGTGACGTCATGGTCTCTAATAAAGTAGTTCTATCTTTAAACCTTGTGGACAATGTGAGGACCTGAGTGACGTCATGGTCTCTAATAAAGTAGTTCTATAAACCATGTGGACAATGTGAGGGTCTGAGTGACGTCATGGTCTCTAATGAACTAGTTCTATAAACCATGTGGACAATGTGAGGGTCTGAGTGACGTCATGGTCTCTAATAAACTAGTTCTATAAACCATGTGGACAATGTGAGGGTCTGAGTGACGTCATGGTCTCTAATAAACTAGTTCTATAAACCATGTGGACAATGTGAGGGTCTGAGTGACGTCATGGTCTCTAATAAAGTAGTTCTATCTTTAAACCTTGTGGACAATGTGAGGGTCTGAGTGACGTCATGGTCTCTAATAAAGTAGTTCTATCTTTAAACCATGTGGACAATGTGAGGACCTGAGTGACGTCATGGTCTCTAATAAACTAGTTCTTTAAACCTTGTGGACAATGTGAGGGTCTGAGTGACGTCATGGTCTCTAATAAAGTAGTTCTATCTTTAAACCTTGTGGACAATGTGAGGGTCTGAGTGACGTCATGGTCTCTAATAAAGTAGTTCTATCTTTAAACCATGTGGACAATGTGAGGACCTGAGTGACGTCATGGTCTCTAATAAACTAGTTCTTTAAACCATGTGAACAATGTAGGGGTCTGAGTGACGTCATGGTCTCTAATAAACTAGTTCTATAAACCATGTGGACAATGTGGGGGTCTGAGTGACGTCATGGTCTCTAATAAACTAGTTCTATAAACCATGTGAACAATGTAGGGGTCTGAGTGACGTCATGGTCTCTAATAAACTAGTTCTATAAACCATGTGGACAATGTGGGGGTCTGAGTGACGTCATGGTCTCTAATAAACTAGTTCTATAAACCATGTGGACAATGTGAGGACCTGAGTGACGTCATGGTCTCAAATAAACTAGTTCTATAAACCATGTGAACAATGTGAGGGTCTGAGTGACGTCATGGTCTCTAATAAACTAGTTCTATAAACCATGTGGACAATGTGAGGACCTGAGTGACGTCATGGTCTCTAATAAACTAGTTCTATAAACCATGTGGACAATGTGAGGACCTGAGTGACGGCATGGTCTCTAATAAACTAGTTCTATCTTTAAACCTTGTGGACAATGTGAGGGTCTGAGTGACGTCATGGTTTCTAATAAACGAGTTCTATAAACCATGTGGACAATGTGAGGACCTGAGTGACATCATGGTCTCTAATAAACTAGTTCTATAAACCATGTGGACAATGTGGGGGTCTGAGTGACGTCATGGTCTCTAATAAACTAGTTCTATAAACCATGTGGACAATGTGAGGGTCTGAGTGACGTCATGGTCTCTAATAAATTAGTTCTATAAACCATGTGGACAATGTGGGGGTCTGAGTGACGTCATGGTCTCTAATAAACTAGTTCTATCTTTAAACCATGTGAACAATGTGAGGGTCTGAGTGACGTCATGGTCTCTAATAAAATAGTTCTATAAACCATGTGGACAATGTGAGGGTCTGAGTGACGTCATGGTCTCTAATAAACTAGTTCTATAAACCATGTGGACAATGTGAGGGTCTGAGTGATGTCATGGTCTCTAATAAACTAGTTCTATAAACCATGTGGACAATGTGGGGGTCTGACTGACGTCATGGTCTCTAATAAACTAGTTCTATAAACCATGTGGACAATGTGAGGGTCTGAGTGACGTCATGTTCTCTAATAAATTAGTTCTATAAACCATGTGGACAATGTGAGGACCTGAGTGACGTCATGGTCTCTAATAAACTAGTTCTATAAACCATGTGGACAATGTGAGGACCTGAGTGACGTCATGGTCTCTAATAAACTAGTTCTATAAACCATGTGGACAATGTGAGGACCTGAGTGATGTCATGGTCTCTAATGAACTAGTTCTATAAACCATGTGGACAATGTGGGGGTCTGAGTGACGTCATGGTCTCTAATAAACTAGTTCTATAAACCATGTGGACAATGTGAGGACCTGAGTGATGTCATGGTCTCTAATAAACTAGTTCTATAAACCATGTGGACAATGTGGGGGTCTGAGTGACGTCATGGTCTCTAATAAACTAGTTCTATAAACCATGTGGACAATGTGAGGACCTGAGTGATGTCATGGTCTCTAATGAACTAGTTCTATAAACCATGTGGACAATGTGGGGGTCTGAGTGACGTCATGGTCTCTAATAAACTAGTTCTATAAACCATGTGGACAATGTGAGGGTCTGAGTGACGTCATGGTCTCTAATAAACTAGTTCTATAAACCATGTGGACAATGTGAGGACCTGAGTGACGTCACGGTCTCTAATAAACTAGTTCTATAAACCATGTGAACAATGTGAGGGTCTGAGTGACGTCATGGTTTCTATTAAACTATTTCTATAAACCATGTGGACAATGTGAGGGTCTGAGTGACGTCATGGTCTCTAATAAACTAGTTCTATAAACCATGTGGACAATGTGAGGACCTGAGTGACATCATGGTCTCTAATAAACTAGTTCTATAAACCATGTGGACAATGTGGGGGTCTGAGTGACGTCATGGTCTCTAATAAACTAGTTCTATAAACCATGTGGACAATGTGAGGGTCTGAGTGATGTCATGGTCTCTAATAAACTAGTTCTATAAACCATGTGGACAATGTGGGGGTCTGAGTGACGTCATGGTCTCTAATAAACTAGTTCTATAAACCATGTGGACAATGTGAGGACCTGAGTGATGTCATGGTCTCTAATGAACTAGTTCTATAAACCATGTGGACAATGTGGGGGTCTGAGTGACGTCATGGTCTCTAATAAACTAGTTCTATAAACCATGTGGACAATGTGAGGGTCTGAGTGACGTCATGGTCTCTAATAAACTAGTTCTATAAACCATGTGGACAATGTGAGGACCTGAGTGACGTCACGGTCTCTAAAAAAATAGTTCTATAAACCATGTGAACAATGTGAGGGTCTGAGTGACGTCATGGTTTCTAATAAACTATTTCTATAAACCATGTGGACAATGTGAGGGTCTGAGTGACGTCATGGTCTCTAATAAACTAGTTCTATAAACCATGTGGACAATGTGAGGACCTGAGTGACATCATGGTCTCTAATAAACTAGTTCTATAAACCATGTGGACAATGTGGGGGTCTGAGTGACGTCATGGTCTCTAATAAACTAGTTCTATAAACCATGTGGACAATGTGAGGACCTGAGTGACGTCATGGTCTCTAATAAACTATTTCTATAAACCATGTGGACAATGTGGGGGTCTGAGTGACGTCATGGCCTCTAATAAACTAGTTCTATAAACCATGTGGACAATGTGGGGGTCTCAGTGACGGCATGGTCTCTAATAAACTAGTTCTATAAACCATGTGGACAATGTGAGGACCTGAGTGACGTCATGGTTTCTAATGAACTAGTTCTATAAACCATGTGGACAATGTGAGGGTCTGAGTGACGTCATGGTCTCTAATAAACTAGTTCTATAAACCATGTGGACAATGTGAGGACCTGAGTGACGTCATGGTCTCTAATAAACTAGTTCTATAAACCATGTGGACAATGTGAGGGTCTGAGTGACGTCATGGTCTCTAATAAACTAGTTCTATAAACCATGTGGACAATGTGAGGGTCTGAGTGACGTCATGGTTTCTAATAAACTATTTCTATAAACCATGTCGACAATGTGAGGACCTGAGTGACGTCATGGTCTCTAATGAACTAGTTCTATAAACCATGTGAACAATGTGAGGACCTGAGTGACGTCATGGTCTCTAATAAACTAGTTCTATAAACCATGTGGACAATGTGGGGACCTGAGTGACGTCATGGTCTCTAATAAACTAGTTCTATAAACCATGTGGACAATGTGAGGGTCTGAGTGACGTCATGGTCTCTAATAAACTAGTTCTATAAACCATGTGGACAATGTGAGGGTCTGAGTGACGTCATGGTCTCTAATAAACTAGTTCTATAAACCATGTGGACAATGTGAGGGTCTGAGTGACGTCATGGTCTCTAATAAACTAGTTCTATAAACCATGTGGACAATGTGGGGGTCTGAGTGACGTCATGGTCTCTAATAAACTAGTTCTATAAACCATGTGGACAATGTGAGGGTCTGAGTGACGTCATGGTCTCTAATAAACTAGTTCTATAAACCATGTGGACAATGTGAGGACCTGAGTGACGTCATGGTTTCTAATAAACTAGTTCTATAAACCATGTGGACAATGTGGGGGTCTGAGTGACGTCATGGTCTCTAATAAACTAGTTCTATAAACCATGTGGACAATGTGAGGACCTGAGTGACGTCATGGTTTCTAATAAAGTAGTTCTATAAACCATGTGAACAATGTGAGGGTCTGAGTGACGTCATGGTCTCTAATGAACTAGTTCTATAAACCATGTGGACAATGTGAGGACCTGAGTGACGTCATGGTCTCTAATAAACTAGTTCTATAAACCATGTGGACAATGTGAGGACCTGAGTGACGTCATGATTTCTAATGAACTAGTTCTATAAACCATGTGGACAATGTGGGGGTCTGAGTGACGTCATGGTCTCTAATAAAGTAGTTCTATAAACCATGTGGACAATGTGGGGGTCTGAGTGACGTCATGGTCTCTAATAAACTAGTTCTATAAACCATGTGGACAATGTGGGGGTCTGAGTGACGTCATGGTCTCTAATAAACTAGTTCTATAAACCATGTGGACAATGTGAGGGTCTGAGTGACGTCATGGTCTCTAATGAACTAGTTCTATAAACCATGTGGACAATGTGAGGGCCTGAGTGACGTCATGGTCTCTAATAAACTAGTTCTATAAACCATGTGAACAATGTGAGGACCTGAGTGACGTCATGGTCTCTAATAAACTAGTTCTATAAACCATGTGGACAATGTGGGGGTGTGAGTGACGTCATGGTCTCTAATAAACTAGTTCTATCTTTAAACCATGTGGACAATGTGGGGGTGTGAGTGACGTCATGGTCTCTAATAAACTAGTTCTATCTTTAAACCATGTGGACAATGTGGGGGTCTGAGTGACGTCATGGTCTCTAATAAACTAGTTCTATAAACCATGTGGACAATGTGGGGGTCTGAGTGATGTCATGGTCTCTAATAAACTAGTTCTATAAACCATGTGGACAATGTGAGGACCTGAGTGATGTCATGGTCTCTAATAAACTAGTTCTATAAACCATGTGGACAATGTGGGGGTCTGAGTGACGTCATGGTCTCTAATAAACTAGTTCTATAAACCATGTGGACAATGTGAGGGTCTGAGTGACGTCATGGTCTCTAATAAACTAGTTCTATAAACCATGTGGACAATGTGGGGACCTGAGTGACGTCATGGTCTCTAATAAACTAGTTCTATAAACCATGTGGACAATGTGAGGACCTGAGTGACGTCATGGTCTCTAATAAACTAGTTCTATAAACCATGTGGACAATGTGAGGGTCTAAGTGACGTCATGGTTTCTAATGAACTAGTTCTATAAACCATGTGGACAATGTGGGGGTCTGAGTGACGTCATGGTCTCTAATAAACTAGTTCTATAAACCATGTGGACAATGTGGGGGTCTGAGTGACGTCATGGTTTCTAATAAACTAGTTCTATAAACCATGTGGACAATGTGAGGGTCTGAGTGACATCATGGTCTCTAATAAACTAGTTCTATAAACCACGTGGACAATGTGAGGACCTGAGTGACGTCATGGTTTCTAATAAACTAGTTCTATAAACCATGTGGACAATGTGAGGACCTGAGTGACGTCATGGTTTCTAATAAACTAGTTCTATAAACCATGTGGACAATGTGAGGACCTGAGTGACGTCATGGTCTCTAATGAACTAGTTCTATAAACCATGTGGACAATGTGAGGACCTGAGTGACGTCATGGTCTCTAATAAACTAGTTCTATAAACCATGTGGACAATGTGAGGACCTGAGTGACGTCATGGTTTCTAATGAACTAGTTCTATAAACCATGTGGACAATGTGAGGGTCTGAGTGACGTCATGGTCTCTAATAAACTAGTTCTATAAACCATGTGAACAATGTGAGGACCTGAGTGACGT
The DNA here is from genome assembly GCF_963422515.1 of Blennius ocellaris. Taxonomy (NCBI): domain Eukaryota; kingdom Metazoa; phylum Chordata; class Actinopteri; order Blenniiformes; family Blenniidae; genus Blennius; species Blennius ocellaris. The sequence continues at coordinate 65,286 of NW_027661975.1, read as the reverse complement.
CATGGTCTCTAATAAACTAGTTCTATAAACCATGTGGACAATGTGGGGGTCTGAGTGACGTCATGGTTTCTAATGAACTAGTTCTATAAACCATGTGGACAATGTGAGGACCTGAGTGACGTCATGGTCTCTAATAAACTAGTTCTATAAACCATGTGGACAATGTGAGGACCTGAGTGACGTCATGGTTTCTAATAAAGTAGTTCTATAAACCATGTGAACAATGTGAGGGTCTGAGTGACGTCATGGTCTCTAATGAACTAGTTCTATAAACCATGTGGACAATGTGAGGACCTGAGTGACGTCATGGTCTCTAATAAACTAGTTCTATAAACCATGTGGACAATGTGAGGACCTGAGTGACGTCATGGTCTCTAATAAACTAGTTCTATAAACCATGTGGACAATGTGAGGACCTGAGTGACGTCATGGTCTCTAATAAACTAGTTCTATAAACCATGTGGACAATGTGAGGACCTGAGTGACGTCATGGTCTCTAATAAACTAGTTCTATAAACCATGTGGACAATGTGAGGACCTGAGTGACGTCATGGTCTCTAATAAACTAGTTCTATAAACCATGTGGACAATGTGGGGGTCTGAGTGACGTCATGGTCTCTAATAAACTAGTTCTATAAACCATGTGGACAATGTGGGGGTCTGAGTGACGTCATGGTCTCTAATAAACTAGTTCTATAAACCATGTGGACAATGTGAGGGTCTGAGTGACGTCATGGTTTCTAATGAACTAGTTCTATAAACCATGTGGACAATATGAGGACCTGAGTGACGTCATGGTCTCTAATAAACTAGTTCTATAAATCATGTGGACAATGTGGGGGTCTGAGTGACGTCATGGTCTCTAATAAACTAGTTCTATAAACCATGTGGACAATGTGAGGACCTGAGTGACGTCATGGTTTCTAATGAACTAGTTCTATAAACCATGTGGACAATGTGAGGACCTGAGTGACGTCATGGTCTCTAATAAACTAGTTCTATAAACCATATGAACAATGTGAGGGTCTGAGTGACGTCATGGTCTCTAATAAACTAGTTTTATAAACCATGTGGACAATGTGAGGGTCTGAGTGACGTCATGGTCTCTAATAAACTAGTTCTATAAACCATGTGGACAATGTGAGGGTCTGAGTGACGTCATGGTCTCTAATAAACTAGTTCTATAAACCATGTGGACAATGTGAGGACCTGAGTGACGTCATGGTCTCTAATAAACTAGTTCTATAAACCATGTGGACAATGTGAGGGTCTGAGTGACGTCATGGTCTCTAATAAACTAGTTCTATAAACCATGTGGACAATGTGAGGACCTGAGTGACGTCATGGTCTCTAATAAATTAGTTCTATAAACCATGTGGACAATGTGAGGACCTGAGTGACGTCATGGTCTCTAATAAACTAGTTCTATAAACCATGTGGACAATGTGAGGGTCTGAGTGACGTCATGGTCTCTAATAAACTAGTTCTATAAACCATGTGGACAATGTGAGGGTCTGAGTGACGTCATGGTCTCTAATAAACTAGTTCTATAAACCATGCGCACAATGTGACGGTCTAAGTGACGTCATGGTTTCTAATAAACTATTTCTATAAACCATGTGGACAATGTGAGGTCTGAGTGACGTCATGGTCTCTAATAAACTAGTTCTATAAACCATGTGGACAATGTGAGGGTCTGAGTGACGTCATGGTCTCTAATGAACTAGTTCTATAAACCATGTGGACAATGTGAGGGTCTGAGTGACGTCATGGTCTCTAATGAACTAGTTCTATAAACCATGTGGACAATGTGAGGTCTGAGTGACGTCATGGTCTCTAATAAACTAGTTCTATAAACCATGTGGACAATGTGAGGGTCTGAGTGACGTCATGGTCTCTAATGAACTAGTTCTATAAACCATGTGGACAATGTGAGGACCTGAGTGACGTCATGGTTTCTAATAAAGTAGTTCTATAAACCATGTGAACAATGTGAGGGTCTGAGTGACGTCATGGTCTCTAATGAACTAGTTCTATAAACCATGTGGACAATGTGAGGACCTGAGTGACGTCATGGTCTCTAATAAACTAGTTCTATAAACCATGTGGACAATGTGAGGACCTGAGTGACGTCATGGTCTCTAATAAACTAGTTCTATAAACCATGTGGACAATGTGAGGTTCTGAGTGACGTCATGGTCTCTAATAAACTAGTTCTATAAACCATGTGGACAATGTGAGGACCTGAGTGACGTCATGGTCTCTAATAAACTAGTTCTATAAACCATGTGGACAATGTGGGGGTCTGAGTGACGTCATGGTCTCTAATAAACTAGTTCTATAAACCATGTGGACAATGTGGGGGTCTGAGTGACGTCATGGTCTCTAATAAACTAGTTCTATAAACCATGTGGACAATGTGAGGGTCTGAGTGACGTCATGGTTTCTAATGAACTAGTTCTATAAACCATGTGGACAATGTGAGGACCTGAGTGACGTCATGGTCTCTAATAAACTAGTTCTATAAATCATGTGGACAATGTGGGGGTCTGAGTGACGTCATGGTCTCTAATAAACTAGTTCTATAAACCATGTGGACAATGTGAGGACCTGAGTGACGTCATGGTCTCTAATGAACTAGTTCTATAAACCATGTGGACAATGTGAGGACCTGAGTGACGTCATGGTCTCTAATAAACTAGTTCTATAAACCATATGAACAATGTGAGGGTCTGAGTGACGTCATGGTCTCTAATAAACTAGTTTTATAAACCATGTGGACAATGTGAGGGTCTGAGTGACGTCATGGTCTCTAATAAACTAGTTCTATAAACCATGTGGACAATGTGAGGGTCTGAGTGACGTCATGGTCTCTAATAAACTAGTTCTATAAACCATGTGGACAATGTGAGGACCTGAGTGACGTCATGGTCTCTAATAAACTAGTTCTATAAACCATGTGGACAATGTGAGGGTCTGAGTGACGTCATGGTCTCTAATAAACTAGTTCTATAAACCATGTGGACAATGTGAGGACCTGAGTGACGTCATGGTCTCTAATAAATTAGTTCTATAAACCATGTGGACAATGTGAGGACCTGAGTGACGTCATGGTCTCTAATAAACTAGTTCTATAAACCATGTGGACAATGTGAGGACCTGAGTGACGTCATGGTCTCTAATAAACTAGTTCTATAAACCATGTGGACAATGTGAGGGTCTGAGTGACGTCATGGTTTCTAATGAACTAGTTCTATAAACCATGTGGACAATGTGAGGACCTGAGTGACGTCATGGTCTCTAATAAACTAGTTCTATAAACCATGTGGACAATGTGAGGACCTGAGTGACGTCATGGTCTCTAATAAACTAGTTCTATAAACCATGTGGACAATGTGGGGGTCTGAGTGACGTCATGGTCTCTAATAAACTATTTCTATAAACCATGTGGACAATGTGGGGGTCTGAGTGACGTCATGGTCTCTAATAAACTAGTTCTATAAACCATGTGGACAATGTGAGGGTCTGAGTGACGTCATGGTTTCTAATGAACTAGTTCTATAAACCATGTGGACAATGTGAGGACCTGAGTGACGTCATGGTCTCTAATAAACTAGTTCTATAAATCATGTGGACAATGTGGGGGTCTGAGTGACGTCATGGTCTCTAATAAAGTAGTTCTATAAACCATGTGGACAATGTGAGGACCTGAGTGACGTCATGGTCTCTAATAAACTAGTTCTATAAACCATGTGGACAATGTGAGGACCTGAGTGACGTCATGGTCTCTAATGAACTAGTTCTATAAACCATGTGGACAATGTGAGGACCTGAGTGACGTCATGGTCTCTAATAAACTAGTTCTATAAACCATGTGGACAATGTGAGGACCTGAGTGACGTCATGGTCTCTAATAAACTAGTTCTATAAACCATGTGGACAATGTGAGGGTCTGAGTGACGTCATGGTCTCTAATAAACTAGTTCTATAAACCATGTGGACAATGTGAGGGTCTGAGTGACGTCATGGTCTCTAATAAACTAGTTCTATAAACCATGTGGACAATGTGAGGACCTGAGTGACGTCATGGTCTCTAATAAACTAGTTCTATAAACCATGTGGACAATGTGGGGGTCTGAGTGACGTCATGGTCTCCAATAAACTAGTTCTATAAACCATGTGGACAATGTGAGGACCTGAGTGACGTCATGGTCTCTAATGAACTAGTTCTATAAACCATGTGGACAATGTGAGGACCTGAGTGACGTCATGGTCTCTAATAAACTAGTTCTATAAACCATGTGGACAATGTGAGGGTCTGAGTGACGTCATGGTCTCTAATAAACTAGTTCTATAAACCATGTGGACAATGTGACGGTCTGAGTGACGTCATGGTTTCTAATAAACTATTTCTATAAACCATGTGGACAATGTGGGGACCTGAGTGACGTCATGGTCTCTAATAAACTAGTTCTATAAACCATGTGGACAATGTGAGGACCTGAGTGACGTCATGGTCTCTAATAAACTAGTTCTATAAACCATGTGGACAATGTGACGGTCTGAGTGACGTCATGGTCTCTAATAAACTAGTTCTATCTTTAAACCATGTGGACAATGTGGGGGTCTGAGTGACGTCATGGTCTCTAATAAACTAGTTCTATAAACCATGTGGACAATGTGAGGGTCTGAGTGATGTCATGGTCTCTAATAAACTAGTTCTATAAACCATGTGGACAATGTGAGGGTCTGAGTGACGTCATGGTTTCTAATAAACTATTTCTATAAACCATGTGGACAATGTGGGGGTCTGAGTGACGTCATGGTCTCTAATAAACTAGTTCTATAAACCATGTGGACAATGTGGGGGTCTGAGTGACGTCATGGTCTCTAATAAACTAGTTCTATAAACCATGTGGACAATGTGAGGGTCTGAGTGACGTCATGGTCTCTAATAAACTAGTTCTATAAACCATGTGGACAATGTGGGGACCTGAGTGACGTCATGGTCTCTAATAAACTAGTTCTATAAACCATGTGGACAATGTGAGGACCTGAGTGACGTCATGGTCTCTAATAAACTAGTTCTATAAACCATGTGGACAATGTGAGGGTCTGAGTGACGTCATGGTTTCTAATGAACTAGTTCTATAAACCATGTGGACAATGTGGGGGTCTGAGTGACATCATGGTCTCTAATAAAGTAGTTCTATAAACCATGTGGACAATGTGGGGGTCTGAGTGACGTCATGGTCTCTAATAAACTAGTTCTATAAACCATGTGGACAATGTGAGGACCTGAGTGACGTCATGGTCTCTAATAAACTAGTTCTATAAACCATGTGGACAATGTGAGGGTCTGAGTGACGTCATGGTTTCTAATGAACTAGTTCTATAAACCATGTGGACAATGTGGGGGTCTGAGTGACATCATGGTCTCTAATAAAGTAGTTCTATAAACCATGTGGACAATGTGGGGGTCTGAGTGACGTCATGGTCTCTAATAAACTAGTTCTATAAACCATGTGGACAATGTGAGGGTCTGAGTGATGTCATGGTCTCTAATAAACTAGTTCTATAAACCATGTGGACAATGTGAGGGTCTGAGTGACGTCATGGTTTCTAATAAACTATTTCTAAAAACCATGTGGACAATGTGGGGGTCTGAGTGACGTCATGGTCTCTAATAAACTAGTTCTATAAACCATGTGGACAATGTGGGGGTCTGAGTGACGTCATGGTCTCTAATAAACTAGTTCTATAAACCATGTGGACAATGTGAGGGTCTGAGTGACGTCATGGTCTCTAATAAACTAGTTCTATAAACCATGTGGACAATGTGGGGACCTGAGTGACGTCATGGTCTCTAATAAACTAGTTCTATAAACCATGTGGACAATGTGAGGACCTGAGTGACGTCATGGTCTCTAATAAACTAGTTCTATAAACCATGTGGACAATGTGAGGGTCTGAGTGACGTCATGGTTTCTAATGAACTAGTTCTATAAACCATGTGGACAATGTGGGGGTCTGAGTGACATCATGGTCTCTAATAAAGTAGTTCTATAAACCATGTGGACAATGTGGGGGTCTGAGTGACATCATGGTCTCTAATAAAGTAGTTCTATAAACCATGTGGACAATGTGGGGGTCTGAGTGACGTCATGGTTTCTAATGAACTAGTTCTATAAACCATGTGGACAATGTGGGGGTCTGAGTGACATCATGGTCTCTAATAAAGTAGTTCTATAAACCATGTGGACAATGTGAGGGTCTGAGTGACGTCATGGTCTCTAATGAACTAGTTCTATAAACCATGTGGACAATGTGAGGACCTGAGTGACGTCATGGTCTCTAATAAACTAGTTCTATAAACCATGTGGACAATGTGGGGGTCTGAGTGACGTCATGGTCTCTAATAAACTAGTTCTATAAACCATGTGGACAATGTGAGGACCTGAGTGACGTCATGGTCTCTAATAAACTAGTTCTATAAACCATGTGGACAATGTGAGAACCTGAGTGACGTCATGGTCTCTAATAAACTAGTTCTATAAACAATGTGGACAATGTGAGGGTCTGAGTGACGTCATGGTCTCTAATAAACTAGTTCTATAAACCATGTGGACAATGTGAGGACCTGAGTGACATCACGGTCTCTAATAAACTAGTTCTATAAACCATGTGGACAATGCTGGGGTCTGAGTGACATCATGGTCTCTAATAAACTAGTTCTATAAACCATGTGGACAATGTGAGGGTCTGAGTGACGTCATGGTCTCTAATAAACTAGTTCTATAAACCATGCGCACAATGTGACGGTCTAAGTGACGTCATGGTTTCTAATAAACTATTTCTATAAACCATGTGGACAATGTGAGGTCTGAGTGACGTCATGGTCTCTAATAAACTAGTTCTATAAACCATGTGGACAATGTGAGGGTCTGAGTGACGTCATGGTCTCTAATAAACTAGTTTTATAAACCATGTGGACAATGTGGGGGTCTGAGTGACGTCATGGTCTCTAATAAACTAGTTCTATAAACCATGTGGACAATGTGAGGACCTGAGTGACGTCATGGTCTCTAATAAACTAGTTCTATAAACCATGTGGACAATGTGAGGGTCTGAGTGACGTCATGGTCTCTAATAAACTAGTTCTATAAACCATGTGGACAATGTGAGGGTCTGAGTGACGTCATGGTCTCTAATAAACTAGTTCTATAAACCATGTGGACAATGTGAGGACCTGAGTGACGTCATGGTCTCTAATAAACTAGTTCTATAAACCATGTGGACAATGTGAGGGTCTGAGTGACGTCATGGTCTCTAATAAACTAGTTCTATAAACCATGTGGACAATGTGAGGACCTGAGTGACGTCATGGTCTCTAATAAATTAGTTCTATAAACCATGTGGACAATGTGAGGACCTGAGTGACGTCATGGTCTCTAATAAACTAGTTCTATAAACCATGTGGACAATGTGAGGACCTGAGTGACGTCATGGTCTCTAATAAACTAGTTCTATAAACCATGTGGACAATGTGAGGGTCTGAGTGACGTCATGGTTTCTAATGAACTAGTTCTATAAACCATGTGGACAATGTGAGGACCTGAGTGATGTCATGGTCTCTAATAAACTAGTTCTATAAACCATGTGGACAATGTGAGGACCTGAGTGACGTCATGGTCTCTAATAAACTAGTTCTATAAACCATGTGGACAATGTGGGGGTCTGAGTGACGTCATGGTCTCTAATAAACTAGTTCTATAAACCATGTGGACAATGTGGGGGTCTGAGTGACGTCATGGTCTCTAATAAACTAGTTCTATAAACCATGTGGACAATGTGAGGGTCTGAGTGACGTCATGGTTTCTAATGAACTAGTTCTATAAACCATGTGGACAATGTGAGGACCTGAGTGACGTCATGGTCTCTAATAAACTAGTTCTATAAATCATGTGGACAATGTGGGGGTCTGAGTGACGTCATGGTCTCTAATAAAGTAGTTCTATAAACCATGTGGACAATGTGAGGACCTGAGTGACGTCATGGTCTCTAATAAACTAGTTCTATAAACCATGTGGACAATGTGAGGACCTGAGTGACGTCATGGTCTCTAATGAACTAGTTCTATAAACCATGTGGACAATGTGAGGACCTGAGTGACGTCATGGTCTCTAATAAACTAGTTCTATAAACCATGTGGACAATGTGAGGACCTGAGTGACGTCATGGTCTCTAATAAACTAGTTCTATAAACCATGTGGACATTGTGAGGGTCTGAGTGACGTCATGGTCTCTAATAAACTAGTTCTATAAACCATGTGGACAATGTGAGGGTCTGAGTGACGTCATGGTCTCTAATAAACTAGTTCTATAAACCATGTGGACAATGTGACGGTCTGAGTGACGTCATGGTTTCTAATAAACTATTTCTATAAACCATGTGGACAATGTGGGGACCTGAGTGACGTCATGGTCTCTAATAAACTAGTTCTATAAACCATGTGGACAATGTGAGGACCTGAGTGACGTCATGGTCTCTAATAAACTAGTTCTATAAACCATGTGGACAATGTGACGGTCTGAGTGACGTCATGGTCTCTAATAAACTAGTTCTATCTTTAAACCATGTGGACAATGTGGGGGTCTGAGTGACGTCATGGTCTCTAATAAACTAGTTCTATAAACCATGTGGACAATGTGAGGGTCTGAGTGATGTCATGGTCTCTAATAAACTAGTTCTATAAACCATGTGGACAATGTGAGGGTCTGAGTGACGTCATGGTTTCTAATAAACTATTTCTATAAACCATGTGGACAATGTGGGGGTCTGAGTGACGTCATGGTCTCTAATAAACTAGTTCTATAAACCATGTGGACAATGTGGGGGTCTGAGTGACGTCATGGTCTCTAATAAACTAGTTCTATAAACCATGTGGACAATGTGAGGGTCTGAGTGACGTCATGGTCTCTAATAAACTAGTTCTATAAACCATGTGGACAATGTGGGGACCTGAGTGACGTCATGGTCTCTAATAAACTAGTTCTATAAACCATGTGGACAATGTGAGGACCTGAGTGACGTCATGGTCTCTAATAAACTAGTTCTATAAACCATGTGGACAATGTGAGGGTCTGAGTGACGTCATGGTTTCTAATGAACTAGTTCTATAAACCATGTGGACAATGTGGGGGTCTGAGTGACATCATGGTCTCTAATAAAGTAGTTCTATAAACCATGTGGACAATGTGGGGGTCTGAGTGACGTCATGGTCTCTAATAAACTAGTTCTATAAACCATGTGGACAATGTGGGGGTCTGAGTGACATCATGGTCTCTAATAAAGTAGTTCTATCTTTAAACCATGTGGACAATGTGGGGGTCTGAGTGACGTCATGGTCTCTAATAAACTAGTTCTATAAACCATGTGGACAATGTGAGGACCTGAGTGACGTCATGGTTTCTAATAAACTAGTTCTATAAACCATGTGGACAATGTGAGGACCTGAGTGACGTCATGGTTTCTAATAAACTAGTTCTATAAACCATGTGGACAATGTGAGGACCTGAGTGACGTCATGGTCTCTAATAAACTAGTTCTATAAACCATGTGGACAATGTGAGGGTCTGAGTGACGTCATGGTCTCTAATAAACTAGTTCTATAAACCATGTGAACAATGTGAGGACCTGAGTGACGTCATGGTCTCTAATAAACTAGTTCTATAAACCATGTGGACAATGTGAGGACCTGAGTGACGTCATGGTCTCTAATAAACTAGTTCTATAAACCATGTGGACAATGTGGGGGTCTGAGTGACGTCATGGTCTCTAATAAACTAGTTCTATAAACCATGTGGACAATGTGAGGACCTGAGTGACGTCATGGTCTCTAATAAACTAGTTCTATAAACCATGTGGACAATGTGAGAACCTGAGTGACGTCATGGTCTCTAATAAACTAGTTCTATAAACAATGTGGACAATGTGAGGGTCTGAGTGACGTCATGGTCTCTAATAAACTAGTTCTATAAACCATGTGAACAATGTGGGGGTCTGAGTGACGTCATGGTCTCTAATAAAATAGTTCTATAAACCATGTGGACAATGTGAGGACCTGAGTGACATCACGGTCTCTAATAAACTAGTTCTATAAACCATGTGGACAATGCTGGGGTCTGAGTGACATCATGGTCTCTAATAAACTAGTTCTATAAACCATGTGGACAATGCTGGGGTCTGAGTGACATCATGGTCTCTAATAAACTAGTTCTATAAACCATGTGGACAATGTGAGGGTCTGAGTGACGTCATGGTCTCTAATAAACTAGTTCTATAAACCATGTGGACAATGTGAGGACCTGAGTGACATCACGGTCTCTAATAAACTAGTTCTATAAACCATGTGGACAATGCTGGGGTCCGAGTGACATCATGGTCTCTAATAAACTAGTTCTATAAACCATGTGGACAATGCTGGGGTCTGAGTGACATCACGGTCTCTAATAAACTAGTTCTATAAACCATGTGGACAATGCTGGGGTCTGAGTGACATCACGGTCTCTAATAAACTAGTTCTATAAACCATGTGGACAATGCTGGGGTCTGAGTGACATCATGGTCTCTAATAAACTAGTTCTATAAACCATGTGGACAATGTGAGGACCTGAGTGACGTCATGGTCTCTAATAAACTAGTTCTATAAACCATGTGGACAATGTGAGGACCTGAGTGACGTCATGGTCTCTAATAAACTAGTTCTATAAACCATGTGGACAATGTGAGGACCTGAGTGACGTCATGGTCTCTAATAAACTAGTTCTATAAACCATGTGGACAATGTGAGGACCTGAGTGACGTCATGGTCTCTAATAAACTAGTTCTATAAACCATGTGGACAATGTGAGGACCTGAGTGACGTCATGGTCTCTAATGAACTAGTTCTATAAACCATGTGGACAATGTGAGGACCTGAGTGACGTCATGGTCTCTAATAAACTAGTTCTATAAACCATGTGGACAATGTGAGGACCTGAGTGACGTCATGGTCTCTAATAAACTAGTTCTATAAACCATGTGGACAATGTGAGGACCTGAGTGACGTCATGGTCTCTAATAAACTAGTTCTATAAACCATGTGGACAATGTGAGGACCTGAGTGACGTCATGGTCTCTAATAAACTAGTTCTATAAACCATGTGGACAATGTGAGGGTCTGAGTGACGTCATGGTCTCTAATAAACTAGTTCTATAAACCATGTGGACAATGTGAGGGTCTGAGTGACGTCATGGTCTCTAATAAACTAGTTCTATAAACCATGTGGACAATGTGAGGGTCTGAGTGACGTCATGGTCTCTAATAAACTAGTTCTATAAACCATGTGGACAATGTGAGGGTCTGAGTGACGTCACGGTCTCTAATAAACTAGTTCTATAAACCACGTGGACAATGTGAGGACCTGAGTGACATCACGGTCTCTAATAAACTAGTTCTATAAACCACGTGGACAATGTGAGGGTCTGAGTGACGTCATGGTTTCTAATAAACTATTTCTATAAACCATGTGAACAATGTGAGGACCTGAGTGACGTCATGGTCTCTAATAAACTAGTTCTATAAACCATGTGGACAATGTGAGGGTCTGAGTGACGTCATGGTCTCTAATAAACTAGTTCTATAAACCATGTGGACAATGTGAGGACCTGAGTGACGTCATGGTCTCTAATAAACTAGTTCTATAAACCATGTGGACAATGTGAGGTTCTGAGTGACGTCATGGTCTCTAATAAACTAGTTCTATAAACCATGTGGACAATGTGAGGACCTGAGTGACGTCATGGTCTCTAATAAACTAGTTCTATAAACCATGTGGACAATGTGGGGGTCTGAGTGACGTCATGGTCTCTAATAAACTAGTTCTATAAACCATGTGGACAATGTGGGGGTCTGAGTGACGTCATGGTCTCTAATAAACTAGTTCTATAAACCATGTGGACAATGTGAGGGTCTGAGTGACGTCATGGTTTCTAATGAACTAGTTCTATAAACCATGTGGACAATGTGAGGACCTGAGTGACGTCATGGTCTCTAATAAACTAGTTCTATAAATCATGTGGACAATGTGGGGGTCTGAGTGACGTCATGGTCTCTAATAAACTAGTTTTATAAACCATGTGGACAATGTGAGGACCTGAGTGACGTCATGGTCTCTAATAAACTAGTTCTATAAACCATGTGGACAATGTGAGGGTCTGAGTGACGTCATGGTCTCTAATAAACTAGTTCTATAAACCATGTGGACAATGTGAGGGTCTGAGTGACGTCATGGTCTCTAATAAACTAGTTCTATAAACCATGTGGACAATGTGAGGACCTGAGTGACGTCATGGTCTCTAATAAACTAGTTCTATAAACCATGTGGACAATGTGAGGGTCTGAGTGACGTCATGGTCTCTAATAAACTAGTTCTATAAACCATGTGGACAATGTGAGGACCTGAGTGACGTCATGGTCTCTAATAAATTAGTTCTATAAACCATGTGGACAATGTGAGGACCTGAGTGACGTCATGGTCTCTAATAAACTAGTTCTATAAACCATGTGGACAATGTGAGGACCTGAGTGACGTCATGGTCTCTAATAAACTAGTTCTATAAACCATGTGGACAATGTGAGGGTCTGAGTGACGTCATGGTTTCTAATGAACTAGTTCTATAAACCATGTGGACAATGTGAGGACCTGAGTGATGTCATGGTCTCTAATAAACTAGTTCTATAAACCATGTGGACAATGTGAGGACCTGAGTGACGTCATGGTCTCTAATAAACTAGTTCTATAAACCATGTGGACAATGTGGGGGTCTGAGTGACGTCATGGTCTCTAATAAACTAGTTCTATAAACCATGTGGACAATGTGGGGGTCTGAGTGACGTCATGGTCTCTAATAAACTAGTTCTATAAACCATGTGGACAATGTGAGGGTCTGAGTGACGTCATGGTTTCTAATGAACTAGTTCTATAAACCATGTGGACAATGTGAGGACCTGAGTGACGTCATGGTCTCTAATAAACTAGTTCTATAAATCATGTGGACAATGTGGGGGTCTGAGTGACGTCATGGTCTCTAATAAAGTAGTTCTATAAACCATGTGGACAATGTGAGGACCTGAGTGACGTCATGGTCTCTAATAAACTAGTTCTATAAACCATGTGGACAATGTGAGGACCTGAGTGACGTCATGGTCTCTAATGAACTAGTTCTATAAACCATGTGGACAATGTGAGGACCTGAGTGACGTCATGGTCTCTAATAAACTAGTTCTATAAACCATGTGGACAATGTGAGGACCTGAGTGACGTCATGGTCTCTAATAAACTAGTTCTATAAACCATGTGGACAATGTGAGGGTCTGAGTGACGTCATGGTCTCTAATAAACTAGTTCTATAAACCATGTGGACAATGTGAGGGTCTGAGTGACGTCATGGTCTCTAATAAACTAGTTCTATAAACCATGTGGACAATGTGACGGTCTGAGTGACGTCATGGTTTCTAATAAACTATTTCTATAAACCATGTGGACAATGTGGGGACCTGAGTGACGTCATGGTCTCTAATAAACTAGTTCTATAAACCATGTGGACAATGTGAGGACCTGAGTGACGTCATGGTCTCTAATGAACTAGTTCTATAAACCATGTGGACAATGTGAGGACCTGAGTGACGTCATGGTCTCTAATAAACTAGTTCTATAAACCATGTGGACAATGTGAGGACCTGAGTGACGTCATGGTCTCTAATAAACTAGTTCTATAAACCATGTGGACAATGTGAGGGTCTGAGTGACGTCATGGTCTCTAATAAACTAGTTCTATAAACCATGTGGACAATGTGAGGGTCTGAGTGACGTCATGGTCTCTAATAAACTAGTTCTATAAACCATGTGGACAATGTGACGGTCTGAGTGACGTCATGGTTTCTAATAAACTATTTCTATAAACCATGTGGACAATGTGGGGACCTGAGTGACGTCATGGTCTCTAATAAACTAGTTCTATAAACCATGTGGACAATGTGAGGACCTGAGTGACGTCATGGTCTCTAATAAACTAGTTCTATAAACCATGTGGACAATGTGACGGTCTGAGTGACGTCATGGTCTCTAATAAACTAGTTCTATCTTTAAACCATGTGGACAATGTGGGGGTCTGAGTGACGTCATGGTCTCTAATAAACTAGTTCTATAAACCATGTGGACAATGTGAGGGTCTGAGTGATGTCATGGTCTCTAATAAACTAGTTCTATAAACCATGTGGACAATGTGAGGGTCTGAGTGACGTCATGGTTTCTAATAAACTATTTCTATAAACCATGTGGACAATGTGGGGGTCTGAGTGACGTCATGGTCTCTAATAAACTAGTTCTATAAACCATGTGGACAATGTGGGGACCTGAGTGACGTCATGGTCTCTAATAAACTAGTTCTATAAACCATGTGGACAATGTGAGGACCTGAGTGACGTCATGGTCTCTAATAAACTAGTTCTATAAACCATGTGGACAATGTGAGGGTCTGAGTGACGTCATGGTTTCTAATGAACTAGTTCTATAAACCATGTGGACAATGTGGGGGTCTGAGTGACATCATGGTCTCTAATAAAGTAGTTCTATAAACCATGTGGACAATGTGGGGGTCTGAGTGACGTCATGGTCTCTAATAAACTAGTTCTATAAACCATGTGGACAATGTGGGGGTCTGAGTGACATCATGGTCTCTAATAAAGTAGTTCTATCTTTAAACCATGTGGACAATGTGGGGGTCTGAGTGACGTCATGGTCTCTAATAAACTAGTTCTATAAACCATGTGGACAATGTGAGGACCTGAGTGACGTCATGGTTTCTAATAAACTAGTTCTATAAACCATGTGGACAATGTGAGGACCTGAGTGACGTCATGGTTTCTAATAAACTAGTTCTATAAACCATGTGGACAATGTGAGGACCTGAGTGACGTCATGGTCTCTAATAAACTAGTTCTATAAACCATGTGGACAATGTGAGGGTCTGAGTGACGTCATGGTCTCTAATAAACTAGTTCTATAAACCATGTGAACAATGTGAGGACCTGAGTGACGTCATGGTCTCTAATAAACTAGTTCTATAAACCATGTGGACAATGTGAGGACCTGAGTGACGTCATGGTCTCTAATAAACTAGTTCTATAAACCATGTGGACAATGTGGGGGTCTGAGTGACGTCATGGTCTCTAATAAACTAGTTCTATAAACCATGTGGACAATGTGAGGACCTGAGTGACGTCATGGTCTCTAATAAACTAGTTCTATAAACCATGTGGACAATGTGAGAACCTGAGTGACGTCATGGTCTCTAATAAACTAGTTCTATAAACAATGTGGACAATGTGAGGGTCTGAGTGACGTCATGGTCTCTAATAAACTAGTTCTATAAACCATGTGAACAATGTGGGGGTCTGAGTGACGTCATGGTCTCTAATAAAATAGTTCTATAAACCATGTGGACAATGTGAGGACCTGAGTGACATCACGGTCTCTAATAAACTAGTTCTATAAACCATGTGGACAATGCTGGGGTCTGAGTGACATCATGGTCTCTAATAAACTAGTTCTATAAACCATGTGGACAATGCTGGGGTCTGAGTGACATCATGGTCTCTAATAAACTAGTTCTATAAACCATGTGGACAATGTGAGGGTCTGAGTGACGTCATGGTCTCTAATAAACTAGTTCTATAAACCATGTGGACAATGTGAGGACCTGAGTGACATCACGGTCTCTAATAAACTAGTTCTATAAACCATGTGGACAATGCTGGGGTCCGAGTGACATCATGGTCTCTAATAAACTAGTTCTATAAACCATGTGGACAATGCTGGGGTCTGAGTGACATCATGGTCTCTAATAAACTAGTTCTATAAACCATGTGGACAATGCTGGGGTCTGAGTGACATCACGGTCTCTAATAAACTAGTTCTATAAACCATGTGGACAATGCTGGGGTCTGAGTGACATCATGGTCTCTAATAAACTAGTTCTATAAACCATGTGGACAATGTGAGGACCTGAGTGACGTCATGGTCTCTAATAAACTAGTTCTATAAACCATGTGGACAATGTGAGGACCTGAGTGACGTCATGGTCTCTAATAAACTAGTTCTATAAACCATGTGGACAATGTGAGGACCTGAGTGACGTCATGGTCTCTAATAAACTAGTTCTATAAACCATGTGGACAATGTGAGGACCTGAGTGACGTCATGGTCTCTAATAAACTAGTTCTATAAACCATGTGGACAATGTGAGGACCTGAGTGACGTCATGGTCTCTAATAAACTAGTTCTATAAACCATGTGGACAATGTGAGGACCTGAGTGACGTCATGGTCTCTAATGAACTAGTTCTATAAACCATGTGGACAATGTGAGGACCTGAGTGACGTCATGGTCTCTAATAAACTAGTTCTATAAACCATGTGGACAATGTGAGGACCTGAGTGACGTCATGGTCTCTAATAAACTAGTTCTATAAACCATGTGGACAATGTGAGGACCTGAGTGACGTCATGGTCTCTAATAAACTAGTTCTATAAACCATGTGGACAATGTGAGGACCTGAGTGACGTCATGGTCTCTAATAAACTAGTTCTATAAACCATGTGGACAATGTGAGGGTCTGAGTGACGTCATGGTCTCTAATAAACTAGTTCTATAAACCATGTGGACAATGTGAGGGTCTGAGTGACGTCATGGTCTCTAATAAACTAGTTCTATAAACCATGTGGACAATGTGAGGGTCTGAGTGACGTCATGGTCTCTAATAAACTAGTTCTATAAACCATGTGGACAATGTGAGGACCTGAGTGACATCACGGTCTCTAATAAACTAGTTCTATAAACCACGTGGACAATGTGAGGGTCTGAGTGACGTCATGGTTTCTAATAAACTATTTCTATAAACCATGTGAACAATGTGAGGACCTGAGTGACGTCATGGTCTCTAATAAACTAGTTCTATAAACCATGTGGACAATGTGAGGGTCTGAGTGACGTCATGGTTTCTAATAAACTATTTCTATAAACCATGTGAACAATGTGAGGACCTGAGTGACGTCATGGTCTCTAATAAACTAGTTCTATAAACCATGTGGACAATGTGAGGACCTGAGTGACGTCATGGTCTCTAATAAACTAGTTCTATAAACCATGTGGACAATGTGAGGGTCTGAGTGACGTCATGGTCTCTAATAAAATAGTTCTATAAACCATGTGGACAATGTGGGGGTCTGAGTGACATCATGGTCTCTAATAAATTAGTTCTATAAACCATGTGGACAATGTGAGGGTGTGAGTGACGTCATGGTCTCTAATAAATTAGTTCTATAAACCATGTGAACAATGTGGGGGTCTGAGTGACGTCATGGTCTCTAATAAAATAGTTCTATAAACCATGTGGACAATGCTGGGGTCTGAGTGACATCATGGTCTCTAATAAACTAGTTCTATAAACCATGTGAACAATGTGGGGGTCTGAGTGACGTCATGGTCTCTAATAAACTAGTTCTATAAACCATGTGGACAATGCTGGGGTCTGAGTGACGTCATGGTCTCTAATGAACTAGTTCTATAAACCATGTGGACAATGTGAGGGTGTGAGTGACGTCATGGTCTCTAATAAACTAGTTCTATAAACCATGTGGACAATGTGGGGGTCTGAGTGACGTCATGGTCTCTAATAAATTAGTTCTATAAACCATGTGGACAATGTGAGGGTCTGAGTGACATCATGGTCTCTAATAAACTAGTTCTATAAACCATGTGGACAATGTGAGGGTGTGAGTGACGTCATGGTCTCTAATAAACTAGTTCTATAAACCGTGTGGACAATGTGAGGGTCTGAGTGACGTCATGGTCTCTAATAAACTAGTTCTATAAACCATGTGGACAATGCTGGGGTCTGAGTGACGTCATGGTCTCTAGTTCTATGTTTAAAACCTCATAATCACATTATTAATCAGGAGAAATTCTTCATCAAGCAGCAGCAGCAGAATGTTTCCAGTTTAACGCAGCACAAATGATTGGGACTATTTTCAGGGAGTTCAGCGTGGAGGAGGAGGTGTGAGTCGCCTGGGACCGCGGAGGAACTCGCCGGTGTTTTAAAACAGTGACGTCAGGCTCCAGCGCGTCCACCTCCATGTACAACACCTTTACAAACATTCACGTCGATACTTTGCGGTGTTTGGAGCGTAGAATCCGTCCAAACAGCGACGTGTTGTCATGATAAGTCGGTTTGGAGAATGTGGACTAGATTTCCTAACTTATTACTCCGCGTCTCATTGCGACCCGCCACCGTTCAGGAAATCCAGTCCACATTTTACAGCCAGCAGATCAGCGGGACTCATTTCAGTAGGAGCACAGATGACGCTTCATGGATCAGAAACCTCCGCAGGAAGTACACCATCTGTGAATTCTGTTCATATCGGAACCCGATACCGATACTGGATGGGATCGGCCATAACAACCTTTGAATTTAAATGTTTTTCTTTGTTATGGCGAAGAGTATAGGTGACAGAAATGTTGCTATTTTCACAAGAACCAAAGCATTACTCCTGAAAATTAGTACAATGTTATCATAAAGCCAATTTTAATTAACCTGCTGATGTAAAATACAATGAAATGTAAAAAACACAAAAGAAGATTTCTTTGAACTTGAGACTGTGTTGTGTGGCTTGGCCAGCTTGGGGCCAGTTTGGGACCATGGGAATGATGTTTCACTGCCTGCTTGTCTCACCGAACCCCTCAAATATTACACAATGTGCAATGATGCAACTTTAACAACAGATCACCACTAATCAGTGGGAGTCGCTTCAAAACAAGGTTTTTAGTCAATATGAGGTCAGTACACATGGGAAGCGCGTCAGTAAAAGTGGTGATGTGGATGCGCAAGGCGCATTAGAAGCCTTGGACAGTGTGGAGACGTTATATGTGCTCTCTGGAGATGACGGCAGACTGTACCTGGACGCGTTGCCGAAGAAGTCCACTGAGTAACCGAAATAACTCCCCCTCGGTCCCGAGAAGACGACGCGCGTCTCCGCGTCCAAGTTAAAGGCGGCGCAGAGCTGCAGCAGAGCCGAAACAACAGGCAAGACCACCGCGGAGTGCGCGCAACCATTTCCCCAGGACTGTGTGGGTGGAGGTCCAGCAAGGCTGCCCATCTCTGCGTGTGCGCGGCGCTCCTGTCGGCGCAAAACGCATCATACGCGCTGCTACTTCTACGCACAGGGATGTATGGCGTCAAGCTAGTGCCAAAATCACCAGAGCATAAAAAGTAGTCGCACGCAGTTAAGAGCGCTCTCAGCGCGCACGCGCCTCTTTCTGAGCAGCGGGTCTCTTTGTGCACGCGCGACGCCTCAATCTTGCGCTCGTTGCGACTTCTGGGATCTCTGCGCAAGGTGATGTTGAGTTTTGGCACTTTGGGGGCGGAATTACATAGCCGGCCTCTTAACCCCCCCCCCCGCTTTCTGATTGACCACGTCACTGTTTCCCAGTCAGCGGTACATTGGGGACTGAGAAAGTTTTACATAGATATCTCTCAGATTTGCTGGAAAACTCCTGGAAGAGGGAGAGGAAGAAGGATAGGGAGAGGAAGAAGGATAGGGAGAGGGAGAGGAAGAAGGATAGGGAGAGGGAGAGGAAGAGGGAGAGGGAGAGGGAGAGGAAGAGGGAGAGGAAGAAGGAGAGGGAGAGGGAGAGGGAGAGGAAGAGGGAGAGGAAGAAGGAGAGGGAGAGGAAGAGGGAGAGGAAGAAGGAGAGGAAGAGGGAGAGGAAGAAGGATAGGGAAAGGGAGAGGAAGAGGGAGAGGAAGAGGAAGAGGAAGAGGGAGAGGAAGAAGGAGAGGGAGAGGAAGAGGAAGAGGAAGAAGGAGAGGGAGAGGAAGAAGGAGAGGGAGAGGAAGAGGGAGAGGAAGAAGGAGAGGGAGAGGAAGAGGAAGAGGGAGAGGAAGAGGGAGAGGAAGAAGGATAGGGAAAGGGAGAGGAAGAGGGAGAGGAAGAGGAAGAGGGAGAGGAAGAAGGAGAGGGAGAGGAAGAGGAAGAAGGAGAGGGAGAGGGAGAGGGAGAGGGATAGGAAGAGGGAGAGGAAGAGGAAGAGGGAGAGGAAGAGGGAGAGGAAGAGGAAGAGGGAGAGGAAGAGGGAGAGGGAGGGGAAGAGGGAGAGGAAGAAGGAGAGGGAGAGGGAGAGGGAGAGGAAGAGGGAGAGGGAGGGGAAGAGGGAGAGGAAGAAGGAGAGGGAGAGGAAGAGGAAGAGGGAGAGGAAGAAGGAGAGGGAGAGGAAGAGGGAGAGGAAGAAGGAGAGGGAGAGGAAGAGGGAGAGGAAGAAGGAGAGGGAGAGGAAGAGGAAGAGGGAGAAGGAGAGGGAGAAGGAGAGGGAGAGGAAGAAGGAGAGGGAGAGGGAGAGGAAGAGGAAGAGGGAGAGGAAGAGGGAGGGGAAGAGGGAGGGGAAGAGGAAGAGGGAGGGGAAGAGGAAGAGGGAGAGGAAGAGGGAGGGGAAGAGGGAGGGGAAGAGGAAGAGGGAGGGGAAGAGGAAGAGGGAGAGGAAGAGGGAGAGGGAGAGGGAGAGGAAGAAGGAGAGGGAGAGGAAGAGGGAGAGGAAGAGGAAGAGGAAGAGGGAGAGGAAGAGGAAGAGGAAGAGGGAGAGGAAGAGGGAGGGGAAGAGGAAGAGGAAGAAGGAGAGGGAGAGGAAGAGGGAGAGGAAGAGGAAGAGGGAGAGGAAGAAGGAGAGGGAGAGGAAGAGGGAGAGGAAGAAGGAGAGGGAGAGGAAGAGGGAGAAGGAGAGTGATAAAACTGGTGCAGAAACATCTGGGTGGAGAGGAAGGAAGTGGGAGCTGGTGCAGAAACATCTGGGTGGTGGAGAGGAAGGAAGTGGGAGCTGGTGCAGAAACATCTGGGTGGAGAGGAAGGAAGTGGGAGCTGGTGCAGAAACATCTGGGTGGTGGAGAAAAGGAAGTGGGAGCTGGTGCAGAAACATCTGGGTGGAGAGGAAGGAAGTGGGAGCTGGTGCAAAAACATCTGGGTGGAGAGGAAGGAAGTGGGAGCTGGTGCAGAAACATCCGGGTGGAGAGGAAGGAAGTGGGAGCTGGTGCAGAAACATCTGGGTGGTGGAGAGGAAGGAAGTGGGAGCTGGTGCAGAAACATCTGGGTGGTGGAGAGGAAGGAAGTGGGAGCTGGTGCAGAAACATCCGGGTGGAGAGGAAGGAAGTGGGAGCTGGTGCAAAAACATCTGGGTGGAGAGGAAGGAAGTGGGAGCTGGTGCATAAACATCTGGGTGGTGGAGAAAAGGAAGTGGGAGCTGGTGCAGAAACATCTGGGTGGAGAGGAAGGAAGTGGGAGCTGGTGCAAAAACATCTGGGTGGAGAGGAAGGAAGTGGGAGCTGGTGGAGAAACATCTAGTTGGTGGAGAAAAGGAAGTGGGAGCTGGTGCATAAACATCTGGGTGGTGGAGAGGAAGGAAGTGGGAGCTGGTGCAAAAACATCTGGGTGGAGAGGAAGGAAGTGGGAGCTGGTGCATAAACATCTGGGTGGTGGAGAGGAAGGCAGTGGGAGCTGGTGCAGAAACATCTGGGTGGTGGAAAGGAAGTGGGAGCTGGTGCAGAAACATCTGGGTGGAGAGGAAGGAAGTGGGAGCTGGTGCATAAACATCTGGGTGGTGGAGAGGAAGGCAGTGGGAGCTGGTGCAGAAACATCTGGGTGGTGGAAAGGAAGGCAGTGGGAGCTGGTGCAGAAACATCTGGGTGGTGGAGAGGAAGGAAGTGGGAGCTGGTGCAGAAACATCTGGGTGTAGAAAAGGAAGTGGGAGCTGGTGCAGAAACATCTGGGTGGAGAGGAAGGAAGTGGGAGCTGGTGCAGAAACATCTGGGTGGTGGAGAGGAAGGACGTGGGAGCTGGTGCAGAAACATCTGGGTGGTGGAAAGGAAGGCAGTGGGAGCTGGTGCATAAACATCTGGGTGGAGAGGAAGGAAGTGGGAGCTGGTGTAGAAACATCTGGGTGGAGAGGAAGGAAGTGGGAGCTGGTGCAGAAACATCTGGGTGGTGGAGAGGAAGGAAGTGGGAGCTGGTGCAGAAACATCTGGGTGTAGAAAAGGAAGTGGGAGCTGGTGCATAAACATCTGGGTGTAGAAAAGGAAGTGGGAGCTGGTGCAGAAACATCTGGGTGGTGGAGAGGAAGGACGTGGGAGCTGGTGCAGAAACATCTGGGTGGAGAGGAAGGAAGTGGGAGCTGGTGCAGAAACATCTGGGTGGTGGAGAGGAAGGAAGTGGGAGCTGGTGCAGAAACATCTAGTTGGTGGAGAAAAGGAAGTGGGAGCTGGTGCATAAACATCTGGGTGTAGAAAAGGAAGTGGGAGCTGGTGCAGAAACATCTGGGTGGAGAGGAAGGAAGTGGGAGCTGGTCCATAAACATCTGGGTGGTGGAGAGGAAGGAAGTGGGAGCTGGTGCAGAAACATCTGGGTGGTGGAGAAAAGGAAGTGGGAGCTGGTGCAGAAACATCTGGGTGGAGAGGAAGGAAGTGGGAGCTGGTGCAAAAACATCTGGGTGGAGAGGAAGGAAGTGGGAGCTGGTGCATAAACATCTGGGTGGTGGAGAGGAAGGAAGTGGGAGCTGGTGCAGAAACATCTGGGTGGAGAGGAAGGAAGTGGGAGCTGGTGCAGAAACATCTGGGTGGAGAGGAAAGAAGTGGGAGCTGGTGCAGAAACATCTGGGTGGTGGAGAAAAGGAAATGGGAGCTGGTGCAGAAACATCTGGGTGGAGAGGAAGGAAGTGGGAGCTGGTGCAGAAACATCTGGGTGGAGAGGAAGGAAGTGGGAGCTGGTGCAGAAACATCTGGGTGGAGAGGAAGGAAGTGGGAGCTGGTGCAGAAACATCTGGGTGTAGAAAAGGAAGTGGGAGCTGGTGCAGAAACATCTGGGTGGAGAGGAAGGAAGTGGGAGCTGGTGCATAAACATCTGGGTGGTGGAGAGGAAGGCAGTGGGAGCTGGTGCAGAAACATCTGGGTGGAGAGGAAGGCAGTGGGAGCTGGTGCAGAAACATCTGGGTGGTGGAAAGGAAGGCAGTGGGAGCTGGTGCAGAAACATCTGGGTGGTGGAGAGGAAGGAAGTGGGAGCTGGTGCAGAAACATCTGGGTGGAGAGGAAGGAAGTGGGAGCTGGTGCAGAAACATCTGGGTGGTGGAGAAAAGGAAGTGGGAGCTGGTGCAGAAACATCTGGGTGGAGAGGAAGGAAGTGGGAGCTGGTGCAAAAACATCTGGGTGGAGAGGAAGGAAGTGGGAGCTGGTGCATAAACATCTGGGTGGTGGAGAGGAAGGAAGTGGGAGCTGGTGCAGAAACATCTGGGTGGAGAGGAAGGAAGTGGGAGCTGGTGCCGAAACATCTGGGTGGAGAGGAAAGAAGTGGGAGCTGGTGCAGAAACATCTGGGTGGTGGAGAAAAGGAAATGGGAGCTGGTGCAGAAACATCTGGGTGGAGAGGAAGGAAGTGGGAGCTGGTGCAGAAACATCTGGGTGGAGAGGAAGGAAGTGGGAGCTGGTGCAGAAACATCTGGGTGGAGAGGAAGGAAGTGGGAGCTGGTGCAGAAACATCTGGGTGTAGAAAAGGAAGTGGGAGCTGGTGCAGAAACATCTGGGTGGAGAGGAAGGAAGTGGGAGCTGGTGCATAAACATCTGGGTGGTGGAGAGGAAGGCAGTGGGAGCTGGTGCAGAAACATCTGGGTGGAGAGGAAGGCAGTGGGAGCTGGTGCAGAAACATCTGGGTGGTGGAAAGGAAGGCAGTGGGAGCTGGTGCAGAAACATCTGGGTGGTGGAGAGGAAGGAAGTGGGAGCTGGTGCAGAAACATCCGGGTGGAGAGGAAGGAAGTGGGAGCTGGTGCAGAAACATCTGGGTGGAGAGGAAGGAAGTGGGAGCTGGTGCATAAACATCTGGGTGGTGGAGAAAAGGAAGTGGGAGCTGGTGCAGAAACATCTGGGTGGAGAGGAAGGAAGTGGGAGCTGGTGCAGAAACATCTGGGTGGAGAGGAAGGAAGTGGGAGCTGGTGCAGAAACATCTGGGTGGTGGAGAGGAAGGAAGTGGGAGCTGGTGCAGAAACATCTAGTTGGTGGAGAAAAGGAAGTGGGAGCTGGTGCAGAAACATCTGGGTGTAGAAAAGGAAGTGGGAGCTGGTGCAGAAACATCTGGGTGGAGAGGAAGGAAGTGGGAGCTGGTGCAGAAACATCTGGGTGTAGAAAAGGAAGTGGGAGCTGGTGCAGAAACATCTGGGTGGAGAGGAAGGAAGTGGGAGCTGGTGCATAAACATCTGGGTGGTGGAGAGGAAGGCAGTGGGAGCTGGTGCAGAAACATCTGGGTGGTGGAAAGGAAGGCAGTGGGAGCTGGTGCATAAACATCTGGGTGGAGAGGAAGGAAGTGGGAGCTGGTGCAGAAACATCTGGGTGGAGAGGAAGGAAGTGGGAGCTGGTGCAGAAACATCCGGGTGGAGAGGAAGGAAGTGGGAGCTTGTGCAGAAACATCTGGGTGGAGAGGAAGGAAGTGGGAGCTGGTGCATAAACATCTGGGTGGTGGAGAAAAGGAAGTGGGAGCTGGTGCAGAAACATCTGGGTGGAGAGGAAGGAAGTGGGAGCTGGTGCAGAAACATCTGGGTGGAGAGGAAGGAAGTGGGAGCTGGTGCAGAAACATCTGGGTGGTGGAGAGGAAGGAAGTGGGAGCTGGTGCATAAACATCTGGGTGTAGAAAAGGAAGTGGGAGCTGGTGCAGAAACATCTGGGTGGAGAGGAAGGAAGTGGGAGCTGGTGCAGAAACATCTGGGTGTAGAAAAGGAAGTGGGAGCTGGTGCAGAAACATCTGGGTGGAGAGGAAGGAAGTGGGAGCTGGTGCATAAACATTTGGGTGGTGGAGAGGAAGGCAGTGGGAGCTGGTGCAGAAACATCTGGGTGGTGGAAAGGAAGGCAGTGGGAGCTGGTGCATAAACATCTGGGTGGAGAGGAAGGAAGTGGGAGCTGGTGTAGAAACATCTGGGTGGAGAGGAAGGAAGTGGGAGCTGGTGCAGAAACATCCGGGTGGAGAGGAAGGAAGTGGGAGCTGGTGCAGAAACATCTGGGTGGAGAGGAAGGAAGTGGGAGCTGGTGCATAAACATCTGGGTGGTGGAGAAAAGGAAGTGGGAGCTGGTGCAGAAACATCTGGGTGGAGAGGAAGGAAGTGGGAGCTGGTGCAGAAACATCTGGGTGGAGAGGAAGGAAGTGGGAGCTGGTGCAGAAACATCTGGGTGGTGGAGAGGAAGGAAGTGGGAGCTGGTGCAGAAACATCTAGTTGGTGGAGAAAAGGAAGTGGGAGCTGGTGCATAAACATCTGGGTGTAGAAAAGGAAGTGGGAGCTGGTGCAGAAACATCTGGGTGGAGAGGAAGGAAGTGGGAGCTGGTGCAGAAACATCTGGGTGTAGAAAAGGAAGTGGGAGCTGGTGCAGAAACATCTGGGTGGAGAGGAAGGAAGTGGGAGCTGGTGCATAAACATCTGGGTGGTGGAGAGGAAGGCAGTGGGAGCTGGTGCAGAAACATCTGGGTGGTGGAAAGGAAGGCAGTGGGAGCTGGTGCATAAACATCTGGGTGGAGAGGAAGGAAGTGGGAGCTGGTGCAGAAACATCTGGGTGGAGAGGAAGGAAGTGGGAGCTGGTGCAGAAACATCCGGGTGGAGAGGAAGGAAGTGGGAGCTGGTGCAGAAACATCTGGGTGGAGAGGAAGGAAGTGGGAGCTGGTGCATAAACATCTGGGTGGTGGAGAAAAGGAAGTGGGAGCTGGTGCAGAAACATCTGGGTGGAGAGGAAGGAAGTGGGAGCTGGTGCAGAAACATCTGGGTGGAGAGGAAGGAAGTGGGAGCTGGTGCAGAAACATCTGGGTGGTGGAGAGGAAGGAAGTGGGAGCTGGTGCAGAAACATCTAGTTGGTGGAGAAAAGGAAGTGGGAGCTGGTGCATAAACATCTGGGTGTAGAAAAGGAAGTGGGAGCTGGTGCAGAAACATCTGGGTGGAGAGGAAGGAAGTGGGAGCTGGTGCAGAAACATCTGGGTGTAGAAAAGGAAGTGGGAGCTGGTGCAGAAATATCTGGGTGGAGAGGAAGGAAGTGGGAGCTGGTGCATAAACATTTGGGTGGTGGAGAGGAAGGCAGTGGGAGCTGGTGCAGAAACATCTGGGTGGTGGAAAGGAAGGCAGTGGGAGCTGGTGCATAAACATCTGGGTGGAGAGGAAGGAAGTGGGAGCTGGTGTAGAAACATCTGGGTGGAGAGGAAGGAAGTGGGAGCTGGTGCAGAAACATCTGGGTGGTGGAGAGGAAGGAAGTGGGAGCTGGTGCAGAAACATCTGGGTGTAGAAAAGGAAGTGGGAGCTGGTGCATAAACATCTGGGTGTAGAAAAGGAAGTGGGAGCTGGTGCAGAAACATCTGGGTGGTGGAGAGGAAGGACGTGGGAGCTGGTGCAGAAACATCTGGGTGGAGAGGAAGGAAGTGGGAGCTGGTGCAGAAACATCTGGGTGGTGGAGAAAAGGAAGTGGGAGCTGGTGCATAAACATCTGGGTGTAGAAAAGGGAAGTGGGAGCTGGTGCAGAAACATCTGGGTGGAGAGGAAGGAAGTGGGAGCTGGTCCATAAACATCTGGGTGGTGGAGAGGAAGGAAGTGGGAGCTGGTGCAGAAACATCTGGGTGGAGAGGAAGGAAGTGGGAGCTGGTGCAGAAACATCTGGGTGGTGGAGAAAAGGAAGTGGGAGCTGGTGCAGAAACATCTGGGTGGAGAGGAAGGAAGTGGGAGCTGGTGCAAAAACATCTGGGTGGAGAGGAAGGAAGTGGGAGCTTGTGCATAAACATCTGGGTGGTGGAGAGGAAGGAAGTGGGAGCTGGTGCAGAAACATCTGGGTGGAGAGGAAGGAAGTGGGAGCTGGTGCAGAAACATCTGGGTGGAGAGGAAAGAAGTGGGAGCTGGTGCAGAAACATCTGGGTGTAGAAAAGGAAGTGGGAGCTGGTGCAGAAACATCTGGGTGGAGAGGAAGGAAGTGGGAGCTGGTGCATAAACATCTGGGTGGTGGAGAGGAAGGCAGTGGGAGCTGGTGCAGAAACATCTGGGTGGTGGAAAGGAAGGCAGTGGGAGCTGGTGCATAAACATCTGGGTGGAGAGGAAGGAAGTGGGAGCTGGTGCAGAAACATCTGGGTGGAGAGGAAGGAAGTGGGAGCTGGTGCAGAAACATCTGGGTGTAGAAAAGGAAGATGGAGCTGGTGCAGAAACATCTGGGTGGAGAGGAAGGAAGTGGGAGCTGGTGCATAAACATCTGGGTGGTGGAGAGGAAGGCAGTGGGAGCTGGTGCAGAAACATCTGGGTGGTGGAAAGGAAGGCAGTGGGAGCTGGTGCAGAAACATCTGGGTGGTGGAGAGGAAGGAAGTGGGAGCTGGTGCAGAAACATCTGGGTGGTGGAAAGGAAGGCAGTGGGAGCTGGTGCAGAAACATCTGGGTGGTGGAGAGGAAGGATGTGGGAGCTGGTGCAGAAACATCCGGGTGGAGAGGAAGGAAGTGGGAGCTGGTGCAGAAACATCTGGGTGGAGAGGAAGGAAGTGGGAGCTGGTGCATAAACATCTGGGTGGTGGAGAAAAGGAAGTGGGAGCTGGTGCAGAAACATCTGGGTGGAGAGGAAGGAAGTGGGAGCTGGTGCAGAAACATCTGGGTGGAG
>NW_027661975.1:0-32500 GCF_963422515.1 Blennius ocellaris | reverse complement strand
CTGTGGCACCCAGTGCAGACCATCCCAGAAGAAATCTACTATTTTCTTTTGAATTTGAGCCAGGAGACCTGGAGGAGGGTCTACACAGGAGACCTGGAGGAGGGTCTACACAGGTGAGCCGATGCCACAGCTGAGATGCTATAAGATTGTTTAAAACAAGAACCCTGCCTCGGAGTGACATTTTTGGGAGGAGCCACCTCCACTTGGAGAGCTTACCCTCAATCTTTTCCGTGACGGTCTCCCAGTTCTTCTGAACAAATTGTTCTTCACCCACATGTATTCCTAAGTATTTCAACCCATTTCTTTTCCAGGTTAAATTCTGGGGAAGAACTGGGAGACCGCCATGCCACCTGCCGACAGCGAGGGCTTCACTTTTTTCCCAGTTGACCCTCGCTGCTGATGTCACATTAAAATCTCTGATTATTTTATTTAAAAGGTCTATTTCTTCCTGGTTCTTGATAAAAACAATGAGGTCATCCGCATAGGCAGATAAAATCACGCCTTCACTAAAACCTGGTAAAAACACCCCCCCCACACTAGAACGTATCTTATTGAGGAGGGGTTCCAGAGAGAGTGCATAGAGCATCCCAGACAGAGCGCAGCCCTGCCTGACACCTCTACACACTCTAAAAGGAGCACACAGACTGCCGTTGAACTTCAGCACACTCTCAATGTCTATGTACAGCACCTTGATCTTGGCTATAAAACCAGCGCTGAAACCGAAGCTTTCCATGACCCTCCAAAGGAAGTCGTGTTCAACACGGTCAAAAGCCTTTTCCTGGTCTACTGAAATCAGACCAGCATCTATATCCAGAGAACTAGAGACTTCCAAAATACCCCGAATCAGGTGGATATTATCCACCATGGACCTGCCGGGGACACAGTAGGTCTGATCCCGGTGGATGACCTGCTCCATAGCTCTCCCCAGCCTGGAGGCCAGGACCTTGGAAAGGAGTTTGTAGTCCACACAGAGCAATGACACGGGGCGCCAGTTTTTGATGTCCTGCAGGTTCCCTTTCTTAGGGAGCAGAGTGAGGACTGCCCTCCTGCAGGACACTGGCATGGAACCAGAGGCCAGACATTCGTTGAACACGTCCAGGACATCCTTGCCCAGGATGTCCCAGAACGTTTTATAAAATTCAGCGGTGAGCCCGTCAATCCCGGGAGACCTGCCCGTTGGCATCGCCTGCAGTGCTGCCCGCAGCTCCTGCATTTCTAGGCAGGCCTCCAGATGTTCGTTGGTCTCCTCGGAGACTTGAGGCAGTTCCCTCAGGAACCCCTCGAGGAGACCTTGCTCCTCCTTGTACTCGCTCTCGTACAGGGACGCGTAGAAGCTCACCGCTCTCTTCCTCATCTGGCTTGGTTCCGAGATCTCCTGCCCCGTGTCTGAGAGCAGTGCGTGGACCACTTTCCCCTGGCCATTCTTTTTTTCCAGGCTGAAGAAGAAGCTAGAGGGAGCATCCATCTCATTGATATTTTGGTACCGGGACCGGACCAGTGCGCCCTGCACTTTAACGTTCAGCAGGTCGGCTAAAGCCATTTTTTTACTTTTGAGGCTTTCAAAATAGCCTCGATCTCCTGTGGACTCTCTTAGATGTTCCAGTTCCACTATCTCGGTCTCTAGTTTCTTCAAAGATCTGGTGATGTCACTTGTGACATTTAGGGTGTGCTGCTGACACAGGAGTTTGATTTGGGTCTTACCGTGGTCCCACCACTGCCTAAGACTGCTAAAATCACCTTTCCTCTGTCTAAAAACCTACCAAAAAAATGCTAAAGCCTCTCTAAAACTTCTGTCTAAGGTTAAAACTGAGTTAAAATGCCAGTAGGCGCTTTTCGGTACAACATTCCGGACACAAATACTATTTAAAAGTAAACAATGATCAGTAAAACCAACAGGTAAAATGTCACATCTCTTAAAAACATTAAAATGATGTTTAAAACAATAAATACGATCTAACCTGGCTGAGGAGATCCTGCTCTCTCTAAAGTGGGACCAGGTGTACTGACGGCAGTCTGGATGCATCCTTCTCCAAACGTCCACTATGCCCTGAGAGTGGACCAGCTGCTTCAAGGCGTGTTGAGAGGCTGGATGAGGCTCTGCATGGTTGCGGTCTAAAGCCGCGTTTTCCGTACAGTTAAAATCCCCACCCAGAAACAAATAGTCCTCCGACCCACACCCACTTACCACCTCAGTTAGCTTGAGGAAAAACTGCTTCCTCTCTGCACCGGCTGTTGGGGCATAACAATTAATAAAAACACATTTAAAATGGTGGAACTGAGCTTTAACTAAAAGCAACCTCCCCCCTACACAGTGCTGGACCTCCAGTGAGTTGGG
Source organism: Blennius ocellaris (assembly GCF_963422515.1). Taxonomy (NCBI): domain Eukaryota; kingdom Metazoa; phylum Chordata; class Actinopteri; order Blenniiformes; family Blenniidae; genus Blennius; species Blennius ocellaris. The sequence goes on along the minus strand of NW_027661975.1, from coordinate 30,165 downwards.
GTTAAAAGCCCGGGAGAAGAGGAGGCCCACTCCTCCACTGAGAGGAGTGTGGTGACTCAAATAGGCCTCCCCTTTCCACTCCTGCCTCCACTCAGCCTCATTGCTAAAATCACTATGGGTTTCCTGAAGGAACAGGACGTCTATCTTTTTGAGTGTGGCTGTCTCATAGATTGTTTGTCTTTTCCTCAGATCTCTGGCTCCGTTTACATTTAAAGTACCTAGTTTAAAAACATCCATAATAAAGGAGATGTTTAAAACCAGGATAAAAACAATAACATTAGTTAAAATAAACTTGGCTGTCAGCTTCATCTCGTAGCTGCTTTTTTGTTTTCAGCACAAGTTTCCTGAGTCTAAACCCTCCTGCTGTGAGGCCAGACTGTCTGCTGCTCATATGGAGTCTGGCCGAGAAAATAAAAAGACTGAGGTCTGGGAAATGCTCCTCTATTTTCACTCCGTGCTGATTTTTTGTCTGTTGTAAAAAGATTTTAAATTTGTCTGCACTGTAGGGTATTTTTGTTGTTTTTTGAGAACTGTTAAAAGAAATATCACTGCTGTCTGACACACATTCACTTTCACCGTCTTCTGACACTCTGTTCTCTCCACAGCTTTTCTTTGCATCTGTGTTTTTGGTTTTTTTCCTCCTTTTTGTAGGTTTGTTTTTTGCGCTCTTTTCCTCCTCCATCTCTGCCTCCTCCACCTGCTCAGCCCAGGCTGCACTCTTTTCTGGCTCCTCCACCTGTTCTGCTCTGCAGCTCCTTCCTGCCTCCTCTCCTTCCTCCTCCACCTGCTGCTCCTCAACAAGCTCACTTTTTTTGTTGTCTCCTACTTTTTCTCCTTTTCTTTTTTCTCCCTCCTCCTCACCAGTGATATTTACAATTGTTTCATTCACGCTGCATTCAGTGCCATTCACTCTTTCTTCCTCCTCCCCAGCCCCACCCGACACACTCTCCTCACTCACGCTCACATTCACACATTCACCCGGTGTATTTACATCACTCACCCCGTGCTTGGTGCTCTCCTGGTCGGTCACAGCAGCGCGTCTCCTCGGTGAAGCCCGAGGAGCGGCGATCGGTCGCTCAGATCGAGCCCCGGCCACCGCATCTCCCGGGAGCCCGGACCGCGGAGTCACCGCCGGGGGGGGGGCCCCCCAGGCGGAGGTCCGCGGCCCCGGCACCGGGGTAGCGGCAGCCGCGGCGGCAGCGCCGGGGGTCTCCGCAGAGCCGGGCTGAGTCGACTCAGCTCGCAGCGGACAGGATTTCACCGTGTGTCCCTCCTCACCGCAGCCGAAACATTTCATTCCAGCTGAGCTCGCGAAAACAATGTAGTCATAATCATTTACTCTCACACGGAAACGGAGGCTGAGCTCCTCACACCGGTTATTGAGTATCATAAAGACTTGTCTCCTGAAACATGTCGTGTGTTTCAGCAGCGGAGACTTAATTCCAGAGGCGATGTCTTTGTAGCCGGACACTACTTTGCCAAATCTGGAAAGCTCCTTAGTTAGGAGCTCGTCTGGCGCATAAGGAGGGACATTGGACAGGATGACCCGGACAGCCGGCTGAGACAGCGGCTGCACCTGGACAAACCTGTCCGACACGGTGATTCCTGTCTCCACTACGGAGTTGGCCTTCTCCACCTGGTCCACAAAGACCACCACGGCGCCGTTCATCCGGGCCGCCGCCTTCACGCTGCTGTAACAAACCTTTTCCCCCACAGCCAGAGCAACCTGCTCCACCTGCTGTAACCGACCTTCTCCCCCACAGCCAGAGCATCCTGCTCCACCTGCTGTAACCGACCTTCTCCCCCACAGCCAGAGCAACCTGCTCCACCTGCTGTAACCGACCTTCTCCCCCACAGCCAGAGCAACCTGCTCCACCTGCTGTAACCGACCTTCTCCCCCACAGCCAGAGCAACCTGCTCCACCTGCTGTAACCGACCTTCTCCCCCACAGCCAGAGCATCCTGCTCCACCTGCTGTAACCGACCTTCTCCCCCACAGCCAGAGCAACCTGCTCCACCTGCTGTAACCGACCTTCTCCCCCACAGCCAGAGCAACCTGCTCCACCTGCTGTAACCGACCTTCTCCCCCACAGCCAGAGCAACCTGCTCCACCTGCTGTAACCGACCTTCTCCCCCACAGCCAGAGCAACCTGCTCCACCTGCTGTAACCGACCTTCTCCCCCACAGCCAGAGCATCCTGCTCCACCTGCTGTAACCGACCTTCTCCCCCACAGCCAGAGCATCCTGCTCCACCTGCTGTAACCGACCTTCTCCCCCACAGCCAGAGCATCCTGCTCCACGTTGCAGGGGAAAGGTGCAGAGATGCGCACCCCGTGTTTGCGGGTGAGGGGGGGGGTTTGAAGTAGACCTAACATTTAAGCTTTAGTAAAAAGTAGTAGAAAAGTTTTGAGTTTTGTTTCAGCCTCCTAACTGAAACTGATCTGGTTCCACAAGACGGAGCTTGAGAGCTGAAGGCTCTGCCTCCATTCTAGTGTTAGAAACCCTAGGAACCTCCAGGGGGCAGTACTGAGAACCTAGAGTTCTGTAGAAACCCTAGGAACCTCCAGGGGGCAGTACTGAGAACCTAGAGTCCTGTAGAAACCCTAGGAACCTCCAGGGGGCAGTACTGAGAACCTAGAGTTCTGTAGAAACCCTAGGAACCTCCAGGGGGCAGTACTGAGAACCTAGAGTTCTGTAGAAACCCTAGGAACCTCCAGGGGGCAGTACTGAGAACCTAGAGTCCTGTAGAAACCCTAGGAACCTCCAGGGGGCAGTACTGAGAACCTAGAGTTCTGTAGAAACCCTAGGAACCTCCAGGGGGCAGTACTGAGAACCTAGAGTCCTGTAGAAACCCTAGGAACCTCCAGGGGGCAGTACTGAGAACCTAGAGTTCTGTAGAAACCCTAGGAACCTCCAGGGGGCAGTACTGAGAACCTAGAGTTCTGTAGAAACCCTAGGAACCTCCAGGGGGCAGTACTGAGAACCTAGAGTCCTGTAGAAACCCTAGGAACCTCCAGGGGGCAGTACTGAGAACCTAGAGTTCTGTAGAAATCCTAGGAACCTCCAGGGGGCAGGACTGAGAACCTAGAGTTCTGTAGAAACCCTAGGAACCTCCAGGGGGCAGCACTGAGAACCTAGAGTTCTGTAGAAACCCTAGGAACCTCCAGGGGGCAGTACTGAGAACCTAGAGTTCTGTAGAAACCCTAGGAACCTCCAGGGGGCAGTACTGAGAACCTAGAGTCCTGTAGAAACCCTAGGAACCTCCAGGGGGCAGTACTGAGAACCTAGAGTTCTGTAGAAACCCTAGGAACCTCCAGGGGGCAGTACTGAGAACCTAGAGTTCTGTAGAAACCCTAGGAACCTCCAGGGGGCAGTACTGAGAACCTAGAGTCCTGTAGAAACCCTAGGAACCTCCAGGGGGCAGTACTGAGAACCTAGAGTTCTGTAGAAACCCTAGGAACCTCCAGGGGGCAGTACTGAGAACCTAGAGTCCTGTAGAAACCCTAGGAACCTCCAGGGGGCAGTACTGAGAACCTAGAGTTCTGTAGAAACCCTAGGAACCTCCAGGGGGCAGTACTGAGAACCTAGAGTTCTGTAGAAACCCTAGGAACCTCCAGGGGGCAGTACTGAGAACCTAGAGTCCTGTAGAAACCCTAGGAACCTCCAGGGGGCAGTACTGAGAACCTAGAGTTCTGTAGAAATCCTAGGAACCTCCAGGTGGCAGGACTGAGAACCTAGAGTTCTGTAGAAACCCTAGGAACCTCCAGGGGGCAGCACTGAGAACCTAGAGTTCTGTAGAAACCCTAGGAACCTCCAGGGGGCAGTACTGAGAACCTAGAGTTCTGTAGAAACCCTAGGAACCTCCAGGGGGCAGCACTGAGAACATCGAGTTCTGTAGAAACCCTAGGAACCTCCAGGGGGCAGTACTGAGAACCTAGAGTCCTGTAGACAACCTAGGAACCTCCAGGGGCAGTTCTGAGAACCTAGAGTTCTGTAGAAACCCTAGGAACCTCCAGGGGGCAGCACTGAGAACCTAGAGTTCTGTAGAAACCCTAGGAACCTCCAGGGGGCAGTACTGAGAACCTAGAGTCCTGTAGAAACCCTAGGAACCTCCAGGGGGCAGTACTGAGAACCTAGAGTTCTGTAGAAACCCTAGGAACCTCCAGGGGGCAGTACTGAGAACCTAGAGTTCTGTAGAAACCCTAGGAACCTCCAGGGGGCAGTACTGAGAACCTAGAGTCCTGTAGAAACCCTAGGAACCTCCAGGGGGCAGTACTGAGAACCTAGAGTTCTGTAGAAATCCTAGGAACCTCCAGGGGGCAGGACTGAGAACCTAGAGTTCTGTAGAAACCCTAGGAACCTCCAGGGGGCAGCACTGAGAACCTAGAGTTCTGTAGAAACCCTAGGAACCTCCAGGGGGCAGTACTGAGAACCTAGAGTTCTGTAGAAACCCTAGGAACCTCCAGGGGGCAGCACTGAGAACATCGAGTTCTGTAGAAACCCTAGGAACCTCCAGGGGGCAGTACTGAGAACCTAGAGTCCTGTAGACAACCTAGGAACCTCCAGGGGCAGTTCTGAGAACCTAGAGTTCTGTAGAAACCCTAGGAACCTCCAGGGGGCAGCACTGAGAACCTAGAGTTCTGTAGAAACCCTAGGAACCTCCAGGGGGCAGCACTGAGAACCTAGAGTTCTGTAGAAACCCTAGGAACCTCCAGGGGGCAGTACTGAGAACCTAGAGTTCTGTAGAAACCCTAGGAACCTCCAGGGGGCAGCACTGAGAACATCGAGTTCTGTAGAAACCCTAGGAACCTCCAGGGGGCAGTACTGAGAACCTAGAGTCCTGTAGACAACCTAGGAACCTCCAGGGGGCAGTACTGAGAACCTAGAGTCCTGTAGAAACCCTAGGAACATCCAGGGTGCAGCACTGAGAACCTAGAGTTCTGTAGAAACCCTAGGAACCTCCAGGGGGCAGTACTTAGAACCTAGAGTCCTGTAGAAACCCTAGGAACCTCCAGGGGGCAGTACTGAGAACCTAGAGTTCTGTAGAAACCCTAGGAACCTCCAGGGGGCAGTACTGAGAACCTAGAGTTCTGTAGAAACCCTAGGAACCTCCAGGGGGCAGTACTGAGAACCTAGAGTTCTGTAGAAACCCTAGGAACCTCCAGGGGGCAGCACTGAGAACCTAGAGTTCTGTAGAAACCCTAGGAACCTCCAGGGGGCAGCACTGAGAACCTAGAGTTCTGTAGAAACCCTAGGAACCTCCAGGGGGCAGTACTGAGAACCTAGAGTTCTGTAGAAACCCTAGGAACCTCCAGGGGGCAGCACTGAGAACATTGAGTTCTGTAGAAACCCTAGGAACCTCCAGGGGGCAGTACTGAGAACCTAGAGTCCTGTAGACAACCTAGGAACCTCCAGGGGGCAGTACTGAGAACCTAGAGTCCTGTAAAAACCCTAGGAACCTCCAGGGGGCAGTACTTAGAACCTAGAGTTCTGTAGAAACCCTAGGAACCTCCAGGGGGCAGTACTTAGAACCTAGAGTCCTGTAGAAACCCTAGGAACCTCCAGGGGGCAGTACTGAGAACCTAGAGTCCTGCAGAAACCCTAGGAACCTCCAGGGGGCAGTACTGAGAACCTAGAGTCCTGCAGAAACCCTAGGAACCTCCAGGGGGCAGTACTTAGAACCTAGAGTCCTGTAGACAACCTAGGAACCTCCAGGGGGCAGTACTGAGAACCTAGAGTCCTGCAGAAACCCTAGGAACCTCCAGGGGGCAGTACTGAGAACCTAGAGTCCTGCAGAAACCCTAGGAACCTCCAGGGGGCAGTACTTAGAACCTAGAGTCCTGTAGACAACCTAGGAACCTCCAGGGGGCAGTACTGAGAATCTAGAGTCCTGTAAAAACCCTAGGAACCTCCAGGGGGCAGTACTTAGAACCTAGAGTTCTGTAGAAACCCTAGGAACCTCCAGGGGGCAGTACTTAGAACCTAGAGTCCTGTAGAAACCCTAGGAACCTCCAGGGGGCAGTACTGAGAACCTAGAGTCCTCCAGAAACCCTATGAACCTACAGGGGGCAGTACTGAGAACCTAGAGTCCTGTAGAAACCCTAGGAACCTCCAGGGGGCAGTACTGAGAACCTAGAGTCCTGTAGAAACCCTAGGAACCTCCAGGGGGCAGCACTGAGAACCTAGAGTCCTGTAGACAACCTAGGAACCTCCAGGGGGCAGTACTGAGAACCTAGAGTCCTGTAGAAACCCTAGGAACCTCCAGGGGGCAGCACTGAGAACCTAGAGTCCTGTAAAAACCCTAGGAACCTCCAGGGGGCAGTACTGAGAACCTAGAGTCCTGTAGACAACCTAGGAACCTCCAGGGGGCAGTACTGAGAACCTAGAGTCCTGTAGAAACCCTAGGAACCTCCAGGGGGCAGTTCTGAGAACCTAGAGTTCTGTAGAAACCCTAGGAACCTCCAGGGGGCAGTACTGAGAACCTAGAGTCCTGTAGAAACCCTAGGAACCTCCAGGGGGCAGTTCTGAGAACCTAGAGTTCTGTAGAAACCCTAGGAACCTCCAGGGGCAGTACTGAGAACCAAGAGTTCTTCTTGGGAGATACGGGACTAATAGTTCTTTAAGATAAGATGGATCCTGGTTGTTATAGGTTAGAAGGATTTTAAATTCTATTCTAGATTTAACAGGGAGCCAATGAAGTGAGGTTAGTATTGGAGTGATGTGATCTCTCATGCTGGTCCTTGTCAGGATGTCGCTGCAGCAAGAAGGGGTAGGATTAGTTAAATCTGATGTCTTCCTACCTTTTTTCAGGCATGTCAATTAGATACAGGTTGTACATAAGTGTTTGTGTATAGTCAAATATAGGTTATCTATTTAGGGTGAATATATTAAAATTAATATATCAATAAGGGTTTATAGATATATGTACTGCATGTACACTCGAATTGTCACATTCCTGAAATGAATAAATAAGAAAAAACTTTAATCAGCATAATGTTAATTATCAGGTTTTATCTACTAAAACAACTTAATTATGTTAAACTGCTAATCGGAAGGACTGATCGATTTATTTTCCACTTTGAAGATGAATACATATTAGCTTTATGGAAGAAAGTGCAAAATCTGAGCAATAAATGCACATTTCAACAGGTTGATTGTGTGTTAATGTGTAGAGAACTTTATTAGAAACCATCAAAAAACAAGATCTTTTATTCAGGACTTTATTAAGAAATTTTACATGAACAGCTTAAAAAGATTTGTATGTTTCACAGTGTCATAATCAAAGAATATTGTTAAAAAAAATACTGACGTTTTGCAGCATCTCTTACGGAATGCTCAGTTGCATCATGGGATGTTTGAAAGCATGCAGGACCTGTGCTCATCTGCTTGTGCAGCTTCTGCACGCAGAATGTGTGTGTCACTCAGAGGCAGTGTGTTGCAGGCCGAGGCCTGACTCTTGCGTCACTCTGGCTGGACGAGTTTTTCCGGGAAGATCCCAGCGAGGTGTTCTAGGCAGCGGCGCTGCTTCCAGGTCTCCTCCCTGATCCCCCTCAGAAGACCCTCCTGTTGCAACACACAGACCCAAACACATGAGAGAGCTCGCAGAGACCAAACGTGACACTTGTGCAAGTGGTTTTAGCCTTTTTGTGGATGAAAATGCATTACAAGGCTGCAGCGAGCATAAACAAGTTGATCCTGTTGTCATGAAGACACGTCTCTGAACTCATTGAAGTTACAGTTCAACCATGATGCTGAAATTAAATATCCGAAAAAATCTTAGAAGAGGAGAAAGAGAAAGGAACGCAGCATATTTGTGATAAAAATGTCTATATTTCCACAGAAAACTACCACAAACAAATTACTAGAGGAAATGACTAAAATCACAACATAAATTGCCTTTTGGGTAAGCCCCAGCCGAATGCAAATAAACCAATAGCATTCAATACCCACTGCGCTGGAAAAGTTCCGTTTTGGAAAGTTCTGCTGTCACACCCTCATCCGCCAATGAACGCAAAACACCTGCAAAGGTTTCCTGAGCCTGTCAATGGTCTCGGTGTGGGTCAGTGGGCTACACAATCCTGGGGAAGACTGTCATTGACACCGTGCACAAGGAGGGGAAAAGGTCCTTGCTAAAAAAGCTGCTGGATCCAAGCATGTTCATAAAAAGTTGATTGGAAGAGAAAAGTGTGGCAGGAAAAGGTGAACAGGCAAACACACAATACACATATTATACAGGTACTTCTCAAAAAATTTGCATATTGTGATAAAGTTCATTATTTTCCATAATGTAATGATAAAAGTTAGACTTTCATATATTTTAGATTCATTACACACAACTGAAGTAGTTCAAGCCTTTTATTGATTTAATATCGATGATTTTGGCAAAAAAGTAAAGAAAAACCAAAAATCCCCATCTCAAAAAATGAGCATATCATGAAAAGGTACTCTAAATGAGATATTAACCTCATCATCTGGAGCACCACACCCACCCTTGAATCAACGAATTAACTCTAAACACCTGCAAAAGATTCCTGAGGCTTTTAAAACCTCCCAGCTGTTTCATTACTCAAAACCGCAATCATGGGTAAGACTGCCGACCGGACTGCTGTCATCATTGACACCCTCAAGCTAGAGGGTTAAGCCCCGTCTCCACCGCACACAAGTGCCGGGGCGGAGCGGAGCAGTTCGGAAGCACAACCCCGACCGAAATTTTGGGTCGTGTCTCCACAGCAGAGAGGAGCATGAAAAGTGGGCGGGGCTTACGAGCTCCGCAGAAATGTGACATTATAACAGAAAAGAACGTCGTCAGATGTAGATCTTATGAATCCTCTGTTGTTGTTTAAATTCTCCACTTTGCACTGTTATTTTTTGCAGTGGAAAAAAAAAAAAGTTATTTTTTGCAGTGGAGAGCTGCAGCGCAACTTCCGTGTTTGTTTTGAGAGAGCGAGTCGCTCGGCCGCTTGGCCAGCGACTTGCCTCGCACTCGAGCGCTCGGGTGTGGGGCAAGTGGCCGGAGTGTTCCCCCCGGTTGGTTGAGGCACAGACATGGGAGTCTGAGCTTTCTGCTCAAACGCAGGAGGTTCTCCACTCCGGCGCCGCAGCGCAGCGCCGGAACACGGAGGCGCCGAGCTCCGAGCTCCGAGCTCCTTTTCATGGCTTCCGCGGTCCGTCCCCGCGATAGCTGACCGCGGCTGAACAGAACGCTGACCGCCTCTGGAAAGCGGAGCGGTCAGCGCCGGAGACGAAAGCTCCAGACTCCGGTGTCCCGGACGCACATCAGCGGCACGGCGAGCGCTATGCTGCAAACAGAAAACTCCAACGCGATGCAAAGTCCCTCCCCCCGGTCTCCCCCTGCCTCAAGTCTGCTCTTTCACAACAAACACTAAAGTTGAGCAGCAAAGAAAAGAAAATGAAAATAAAAACAACCAGAGCACAGCTGACCACACTGACAGCAGAGGATTCATCCAGCACATTAAAATATTGAGGGCGTGTAGTAAATCACTGACCAATCAGCAGACAGCAGCTCAACCTCAGACCCGTTCCGTGGTCCTGGTACCCCAACGGATGGGGAGCGGAAAAGCGTTCGCCTTTGGAGCGGTCTAGAGCGGTTTAGACTGCTTTACATGTCGTGAGACGCGAGCCGGAGCGGTTTAAACCCGTCTAGGCTGGTACTTTCTGTGCGGTGGAGACGGGGCTTAAGACACAAAAAGACATTTATTATTGATTTAATATAGATATTTTGGCAAAAAAGTAAAGAAAAACCAAAAATCCCCATCTCAAACAATTTGCATATTTCATCTGACCAATAAAAGAAAAATGTTTTTAATACAAAAAAAAGTCAACCTTCAAATAATTATGTTCAGTTATGCATTCAATACTTGGTGGGGAATCCTTTTGCAGAAATGACGGCTTCACTGCGGCGTGGCATGGAGCCAATCAGCCGGTGGCACTGCTCAGGTGTTCTGGAGGCCCAGGATGCTTTGATAGCGGCCTGAAGCTCCTTCACAGTGTTGGGTCTGGTGTCTCTCAACTTCCTCTTCACAATATCCCACATATTCTCAATGGGGTTCAGGTCAGGAGAGTTGGCGGGCCAATCCAGCACAGTAATACCATGGTCAGTAAACCATTGGCCAGTGGTTTTGGCACTGTGAGCAGGTGCCAGGTCATGCTGAAAAAGGACATCTTCATCTCCATAAAGCTTTTCAGCAGATGGAAGCATGAAGTGCTCCAGAATCTCCTGATAGCTAGCTGCATTGACCCTGCCCTTGATAAAACCAAGTGGACCAACACCAGCAGCTGACATGGCCCCCCAGACCATCACTGACTGTGGGTACTTGACACTGGACTTCTCCCTAGTCTTCCTCCAGACTCTGGAACCTTTATTTCCCAATGACATGCAAAATTTGCTTTCATCAGAAAAAAGTACTTTGGCCCACCGAGCAACAGTCCAGTGCTGCTTCTCTGTAGCCCAGGTCAGGCGCTTCTGCCGCTGTTTCTTGTTCAAAAGTGTCTTGACCTGGGGAATGTGGCACCTGTAGCCCTTTTCCTGCACACGCCTGTGCACGGTGGCTCTGGATGTTTCCACTTCAGACTCAGTCCACTGTTTCCGCAGGTCCCCCAAGGTCTGGAATCGGTCCTTCTCCACAATCTTCCTCAGGGTCCGGTCACCTCTACTGGTTGTGCACTTTTCTCTTCCCACAGACTTCCCACTGAGGTGCCTTGATACAGCACTCTGGGAACAGCCTATTCGCTCAGAAATGTCTTTTTGTGTCTTCCCCTCTAGCTTGAGGGTGTCAATGATGGCCTTCTGGACAGCAGTCCGGTCGGCAGTCTTACCCATGATTGCGGTTTTGAGTAATGAAACAGCTGGGAGGTTTTAAAAGCCTCAGGAATCTTTTGCAGGTGTTTAGAGTTAATTCGTTGATTCAAGGGTGGGTGTGGTGCTCCAGATGATGAGGTTCATATCTCATTTAGAGTACCTTTTCATGATATGCTCATTTTTTGAGATGGGGATTTTTGGTTTTTCTTTACTTTTTTGCCAAAATCATCGATATTAAATCAATAAAAGGCTTGAACTACCGTATTTTCCACCCTATAAGGCGCACCTAAATACCTCAAATTTTCTCAAAAGCTGCCAGTGCGCCTTATATATGGACGATTGTTCTACTCGAGACTGCTATTTGACAGTTGAACAACCAGAAGCTTTTATTTTGACAACTCTAACTTCGCAACCGGATCTTCAGAGCGGACGACACTCCGCACAACACATTCATCACTCATGGTTGCACACCAACATTCTAACAAACCAAAATAAACTAGATGAAATAATTACTCCCTAAACTGGGGAACAAAAACACAGCATAAACACAATCAACACAACACCAAGCCCAACAACGAGCCACAATAACCTCCAACAACACAAAACATGAATTTGTCGCTGCAAGGCATGATGGGACATCCTGAGCTCCTCAGTGCAGCCGATAGAAACTCCCATAATTCATTGCAGCTATTTGTGGTGTTTTAAATGCAATTATTGGGGGTTATATTTGGTTTGTGGTGTCGGTAATAATTGTGTTGTGTTGTGTTTTTGTTGCTTAGTTCATGTAGTTTAGTTTATCATTATTATTATTATTACCGGTAGTTGTAAGTTGTCAACCAGTAGTGAAGAAGGTTTTGTGTGTAGTGTCCTCCTGGCATAGGCTGCATGTAGGACTACTAAAATAAAGCGTGTGCACCTCTCTGGGTGTTAGAATCAGTGGAAAATGTAACCTAATGGCTTTGAGCTATAAAGGTTGCTAACCACTGGTCTATTCCATGCGCCTTATAGGGCGGTGCGCCTTATATATGAATGAAGTTGTAAATTATGTCAGTCAATGTAGGTGCGCCTTATAGGGCAGAAAATACGGTACTTCAGTTGTGTGTAATGAATCTAAAATATATGAAAGTCTAATTTTTATCATTACATTATGGAAAATAATGAACTTTATCACAATATGCTAATTTTTTGAGAAGTACCTGTAAATGCACACGTTTTGACCATCTGCAGTCACATACATGGTCAAAATTGACATGAAGCAGCAGCTACAGCTGCTGAAGCAACAACTCCCACAATGCATCTGTTTGAGATCCAAAGCATGCAGGAGGTTTGTAACACACACACATACCTGCAGAGTGTCATCGAGCACCAGAATGACGTCTCCATGTTCAAACTGGAGAAGACCTTCCTCAGAGGCTGCATGGCACTCCAGCGCCACCCCCTGATGGAAGCACATGTACCATGTTGACACATTGTACTCCACCCAGAACACACATCAACTCCTTGATTTCTTAAGGACAAAGTACATTTGAGACATGAAGTTAGTAGATTTTACTTCATTTGTATTGAAGGAGCAGCTGCAGTCTCAACACTTTAAGAGGTTTAAAGAACTACGACAACTCAAGCTTCATGATAAAATGTTAAATTGCATTCTATTTTGACAGATTGGAAGCCTTGACACACAAAAGTCTAATTTCTATTGAGAAAATATAAATATTGACTGGTTTATTTCACAATTGAATCAAGAGTCTGGCTTGAACCAGTTTGTCATATTAACATCGGTAACACTTTATAATAACTATCCGCTATAAGTAGTAAATAAACCATTAATATCCATTAGTTAATGAGTTATACATTGCTTGTTGAATATTTGCTAACAGTTTATTAAGGATTTATAACTGCCTTATAGATTGGTAGTAGATCATTTAAAGCTGTATTCCCCAAAATTACATGTTAACTGTATGTTAATGATTTATAACTATACCTTATAAACTAGTAATAAATCATGAATAAGCCATTAGTAAACTACTTACTAATGACTTGTTAAGTATCAGTTAATACTTTATATACATTATTAGGACGTTATTCTAAAGTTGCAACTATTCCTCATTTACTAACAGTTAGTAAACCATGCATAGTCGTCCACACTAATGGATTCCTTTAACTTTATCTTGTGTTTGCATTTTTGGCCTGGCGTTCGTCTTCTTCCCAGCTTTTTCTCCTGCAGACATTTGATCATGTCTCTGTGTCTTCTTTTAGATTTACTTCTGCTTTCAACAAGCTCACTTCGCTCAGTGGCTAAACCAGGCATTATTTGACCATATATGAAGTTTAGGGCCTACCTATTTCTTTTATTTCATCTCTGTTCTTTTCACACACATGAACAATCTTCCAGAGTTTCTGGCTGCCGCCAGATCACCTGCTTGAATTGTACCAGGGGGCGGGGCGACGGGGTGAAATGAACCAATCACAATTGGATTTAGGTGTTGGAGGAGGAGCGATCCGGCCTCGGCCCTCATATTGGTTGGTTATCAACTTGTCAATCACCTCATATTACCACTTAACGTTGACGAGCGACAACCTAGACGGACACGCCCCCTTCTCTCACCAGCAAGTTCGTTTTGGGATGATCAGATTCTAATCATTATCGAAGCATTGATTTCAGAAAATGAATACCCGGTGGTTTAAAAAGTCAGAAACCAGTGTTCCCAGCGGAAGTGGTGATGCGCAAAATGCCGAAATGAATCCAGGTACTTAAGGAGAAAGAGAAAAAAGTCAACAGCGGGTAGAAGTAAAAGGAAAACTACACCTGTGGACCACATGAACAACAACGGTAAGCTAGATTGTTATCTTTTCATTAGAAATGTATGATTAGGATAACAGTTTATGTTCATGTCTGGATAAATGCATGGCATTGTTGTGATGTTTGCTTATAAAATGTCCCTCTAAAATTCTGTTAAGCACAAAAAGTGCTATATTGTTGTATATTGTTTGTGTTTCGAAACATTAAACACATCTGCGTTATTGATAACAATTTCACTTGTGGTGTTTGTTGTTGTTTTTTTTTTTGGGGGGGGGGGTAAAATACAGCACACACAAAAGCCAATGGGTGGAACAAGGCTGAGGTACAATAATGTGATATTTTGCTGTTCCACAAAGTATATTATTATTAGTAGATGGTTAACAAACTATTAATAACTGGTCTGTAAAGTGTGAGTTAATATATTAGTTAAGTATCAGTTAATACTTTATATACATTATTAGGACGTTATTCTAAAGTTGCAACTATTCCTCATTTACTAACTGTTAGTAAATGAGGAATAGTTGCAACTTTAGAATAACGTCCTAATAATGTATATAAAGTATTAACTGATACTTAACAAGTCATTAGTAAGTAGTTTACTAATGGCTTATTCATGATTTATTACTAGTTTATAAGGTATAGTTATAAATCATTAACATACAGTTAATATGCAATTTATAAATTAACTAAATGCTTGTAAATTATCTATTACCAATCTATAAGGCAGTTATAAATTCTTAATAAACTGTTAGCAAATATTCAACAAGCAATGTATAACTCATTAACAGATGGCTATTAATGGTTTATTAACTACTTATAACGGATAGTTATAATAAAGTGCTACCTTAACATCTTTAATCTGATTTCTCATAATACATTTATCAAACTAGTATATAAACAGCAAAAACTTTGTTAAATTAAATTGACAGTGAATATTTGTCTACACAACCTTAGCATTATTGCAGATTTATTCATCTTTTTTGCAACAAAGAGCATGATTACATTTAATATCTATTACATCTTTCTGATTCAAAAATTTGAATTTTAAAACATCTAAATTCAAATGCACTAGATATTATGACAAACGTCTGGGAACATTTCAGATCAGATGTGCTTATTTTAAATTTGAACAACTTGTTCAAGATACATTTTTCAAAACTAACTGTATTAGTGCCCCAGCAACCAACCAGATTTCTATTTTTATATTTTGACTTTTGTTGAGCATGCAAACATGTCATTAACTATTTTGTGAGGATGTTATTCTTATTGTTTTAAAGGTCAAATGTTTTATGTCACAATTTTCTCGATATGATTTGTAATAATGTTAAAATGTCAAATGTATAGTGGGAAATAATGTCTGATGTTGAATAAAAAACTTGTTTGAACATGCAGCTAAGCATAAAATTAGAAATGGGATAGCAAGCTGGGCCTGGCACAGTCCTTGTACAATTCTAATTAACTACAGATTAAGTGAAATTTAAGAGCTGCAAGGGTGGTTTTTCAACCCTCTCTCGAAACTCTAACCCTCAACCCAATTCGCCATGTATAAAATGTAATCACAAGCTTGAATCTGTTTGTCGGTCAGCGTGTAGCAGATATTTTCAGAGATGTCGTTTACACAACAACATTTCAAGTGAAAACACATCGTATGACACTCTGCAGACTGCCATTATTGTTATTGTTCATCTACTGAGCATGTGCAGAACTATTTACTATGGCTGTGGTGTGCAGTAGGAGCTTTTCACAAAAGTTGCACTTTCCCGTTTCCACAAAGTCAAAACGTTTTGAAAACTGTGCGTGTGAATGGCGCTAGTCAACTATTAGCCTGTTGTCGGACCAAAGAGCTGAACTGGACTATTGGTCAAGATTAATCTGATCAATTTTATCTGCATCATCACCAAACACGTTACTTCTTGCAAAGTCATGCCAGCTGCACTCGCACTGTGGCGTACCTTGTAAAGGAAGCCTGGTGGATTGTAGGAGTCCTCCATTGTCTCCTGGTCGACCCATTCTTCTTCCATCTCCTTCGGTGTGTTGGCAGACCTGAGGGGGGGCTTCTCAGTGGAGCGGAAGGAGACTCGAGGGGCTGGAACTGGTGGAGGTTTGACCCGGTCTTCTTCTGGTGGAGGTTTGAGCCGGTCGTCTTCTGGTGGAGGTTTGACCTCGTTTTCCCCCACTGGTGGGTTGTTGTCAGTGTCCTGATGGGGACCGTCTGGGGCAGACTCGTAGAGACTGCTGGCCTCCTGGCACACAGCCTCCAATTGTTGCCCTCCCACCCTGGAGTCTTCAGACTGGCTTTCCACCTCCTTTGTACTTTGATTCTCTCCGTCCTTGGGGCCGCCATCGCTGTCACACGTGGATCGTCTCTTGGGCGTATTGGCGCCACTGGAGCTAAGGTCGGACTCTGACGAGCTGCTGTCTTTGGAGGGGACGCTGCTCTCCTCCGGTGGGCTGCTTCCTTCAGAGCTGCTCTGGGTTTGTTGGACCGAAGTGGGTGCAACATCTTTGCCGTTTTGGTTGGAGGACTGAATGGAGACGTGGTCCGTGGGAAATGCCGTGTTGCAGGGTATAGGGTTGGAGATAACCAGGGATGTTCTGTTTTTGGATTTTTTGGTTGTGCTATTGGAAGAGTAAAGGTTGTCATTCTTTAATTATAGTTCATGGGTTTCAGAGCAAGTGGGCTCAGTTTAAAGAGTCGAAACTGGACTCATGCTCTTTGTACCAGAAACAAAGAGTCTGGCTTCGGTCTGGAGAGTCTTGGCACAACTTAAAGGGTCATGGTACAAGTTGGGTATGGTTTAAAGAGTCCATTTGGTTTAAAGGGTCTGGGTCCCATTAAAGAGTTTATGTCCAGTTTAAAAAAAATATAGGTTGGGTTGAAAAAAATCTAGATCTGATTTAAAGGGTTCATGTCTGGCTTAAAGGGCCTTTATTTAGTCTACAGAGCATATATCTGGTTTGGAGAGTCTAGGTCCAGTTTAAAGTATCTAGGTCCTGTTTAAAGAATCTAGGTCCAGTTTAGAGAGTCGAGGTCCAGTTTAGATTCTGGGTCTAGTTGAAAGAGTCTTGGTCCAGTTTAAAGGCGCTGGGTCAAGTTGAAAGAGTCTAGGTCAGGGGTGGGGAATCCTGGGCATCCAAGGTTGCATCCCTGCACGTTTTCAATGCGACCTCACATCAACACAGCTGACAGCAATTAGTGGCTCGTTATCAAGCTTTCTGCAGAGCCTCATCATGAGAACTCAGGTGTGTTTGAGCAGGGAAACATCTAAATCATGCAGGACTGCAGCTCTGGGGGACCAGGATTTCCCACCCCTGGTCTAGATCCAGTTTAAAAGCTCTGGGTCCAGTTGAAAGAGTCTTGGGCCACTTTAAAGAATCTAGGTCCAGGTTGAAGTGTCAGTTTAGGTTCAGTTTAAAGCTGCAGTTTCTAAGCAGACTGTTAGCATTACCCCAACCTGCCGTCTAAGCTATCCACTTTCTTTACTGTTATATCCACTTCAACACCAGCAATTCAATTCATTGCTGGGGCCCAGAGGGTACAGTCATCCTCATAGTTACTATTTTGTTGAACTCCCGTTTAGCCAAGAAGTAGCTCCACTTTCATTCTAAACTAAGTCCTCCAAAGTACAACATAAAAGCTGTCCCACTGCGGTTCGCTGGGAATGTGGAAATGTCTGAATGAAGTATGACAGTAGCAGCCACTATGGCCTCGTGTGTGTGATATTAACCTCAGACAGGGCATGTCAAACCAGACATGACATGACAAGCAAGACACCAAAACCTCACCTGTTCAGACCTTTGATGATGAAAGATTTACACGAGTGCTGAGTCTCCAGTTCCTTCATCACATTGTACAGCTTGTTATTTAGCTGGAATCCATAGGTCAAACAAAGGGACACAAATTACATTCCTGCAGGTTTTCACCACATTCTGGACATCAATACGTTGACGTTACTGCCCATATGAATGAAAGGAAGTTAAAAGTCACATCTTACCACACTCATTTCTTTATAAAAGACATCTCTCAGGTTGGAGATGTTTTGGAAAACAGTCACATAGCAGCCAATCCGACTGTGGAGGCAAAAGAGAGGACCATATTCTCATATGATGCAATTTTGTAGTTTTCCATAACCAAACAGAACAACCAAAACTTATCTTGAACCAAATGTTTATTACAATACTTCTGAGCCAGCGGTCTGTGTGGCAGCGCTATGTGGCTCTTCCACCCCTCTATATGGCTTTCACGAGGCACGGTGCCAATTCAATCCATGTGTTCCAGGGTGTCCCGGAGTGTTCCCTCCCACCCCCCTCCACCCTGTGGGGTGTTGGATGCATGTAGAGGTGGGTATTCGTGTTTGGAAGAGGTGGATACAATGTGTGTGTCTAAGCTGTGGTTTAGAATTGAGGGGTAGCGGGGGGGGGGGGGGGGGGGGTGGGGCGTTCTACTGCTGCCCAGCGGCAGAACCCCGAAAGCCAGCTGATCCCCTCAAGACCCTGCGTAAGGTAGGGATGAGAGGGAGTTGGTTCCCCCCGTCGCTAGGACCTTGGCCCAGGTGTGTGTGTGTGTGTGTGTGTGTGTGTGTGTGTGTGTGTGTGTGTGTGTGTGTGTGTGTGTGTGTGTGTGTGTGTGTGTGTGTGTGTGTGTGTGTGTGTGTGTGTGTGTGTGTGTGAGTGTGAGTGTGAGTGTGTGAGTGGAGCACAACTCTGGATGGAGAGATCCTGAGGACTGGGTAGTCTACAACTCCGGGTCCCATCCGAGGCACTGTCTCTTCAGAATCGACTCGCAAAACTGGGGATTCCGAATGACTGGATGCTCTGGCGGCCATCCAGTGTTAAGAGTGCGCCCAAAGAAAGCGTTTGGTGGAGCACCTTGAGCCTGTGGGGCATCAAGTTGTAGGTGAGCCAAAGCCATACACATTACTGAACCCATAGAGGACCCTTCTGAGCCCTCTGCTGAGCAGTGAACGGAAACACCTGACGCCACCTCCGTCGTGGCAGGCTGCTCCTGTCTCTCCAAACACTGTAGCCGAGGCTGCAACAGACATAAGGTCCTCCTCACCGAATGCTGTGTGAGCTAAGGTAGGGAAGGATGAGCCCCCAACAGCTGACTCGCCTCAACAGCTTAGTGTTCCTCTTTGGAGGAGGCCGCTCTGCTGCCCCCTCACGGCATCTACGCCTGCTGGCGGGAAAAACAACCTGTTGCTATGAGGCCTATAATCAGACTGCACCAATATTGGGAGAAGGGAGCAAAGACCACAACCTTCACCTGTAGAGGCTTCAGTCAAGCAGTGCCAATACCGGGCGAGAGAAGCAGAAACACACCACCATCACCTATAAAGGCTTATCATTAAGTCAGATTGTGCCAATACTGGGAGAGGGAAGCGGACACACAACCGTCCCCTATAAGGCTTATAATTGCCTGCAAATATCGGTGAGAACGGAATGAGGCGTATACAAAAACAAACTGAAACAGAGTAACTAAGGAAACACCCGCAGAGGGAGAGGGAAGCTAACAAACTGCCTTCACCTCTGGCAGGTGTGTATCAACCCGCTTCCACACGGTTAGGGTTGCATGTGCCACCGGGGAGACGAGAAAACAGGGAAGAAAGAAAACAAGCTCTACTCACAACTGATCGTGCATCCTTTGATATCTGGAAGGAGTGAGTGACAGCTTACCGGGACAGTTGCTGCAGCTCCTGGAGGGCAGAGACTCCGCTACTCTGACTGAAATGGCATGGAGCTACCGGCGATGGGCAAGATAAACCACGGGCTCCATTTTTAGCGAAGCCATCGACGCTCTCAAAATACAACCTGGGTATGTGAGAAGATTCAAGAGACAGTGCCTTGGATGGGACCGGAAGTCATAGACTACCGGGTCCTCGGGGTCACACGTGACTTTGTTGGTATTACACTTGAACTGCTTATTCGAGAGACGGTATCATCCAGTGCATATGCGTTGAAGCACCGCCTCTGGCGGTCAGGAAGGGTGAAATAGAACAGTGATGAAGTGCCTGATCGAGAACTGCATGATGACATCCCGTGCATATGCGTTGGCTGGGTTTGTTCTCCCCAGCCTGTGCACTGAATCGATGACTTCTGTAAATTTTCCTTGTATCCTGGAGCAGTGTTACCACACATGTTTATCACTGCCATCCTCACATCTTCTCCCTCTTTTTCTGGCAGCCCACGCAGCCTCACATTCCACCGCAGTTTGTAGCCACTTTGTCTTCAACTTACTGAATTCTGTCTTCTGCTTTATTAACTCTTCTTTTTTTCATCCATCTTCACTTTAGTGTTGTATAAATCAGCAGAAATGACATTTACAGCCATTTTCAGTTCTACAATTGACTTCGATTGCAGAGCCTTGCTGTTCAATCGCTAGCGTTAGCTGGGCTACTATGGAGTCTACCATATCTTGTGCCATTTGACCTTTTTAGTGCTCGGAGATTAAGGCCCTGCTTACATGACAACGTCTCACGTGACAACACCTAATCCGTTAAAAAACAAGGAGTGTGTTTCCACTGCAGCAGCGGACACAGGGAAAACAATGTAGTTAGTCTGCCGGGCCATGGGAGGGCGCTGTTGCTTGATTTTGTAATGAAACCACACTGTGTGTGGAGAAGAATACACTATAAACATGAAGAAAATGGAGAGCATGGGACATGGACTGATGAGGCATCGGATGTTATCAGGGAGAGTCTCCACTATAAACTACTGATATGGAGAATTAAACTACAACACTGACTGTGACTGATACCACTGCAGGTCGGCCATCTTTGTTTACGAGGGATGGAAGGGGAAGGGAGAGGGAGAGTTTCGCACACGCAGTTACAGGATAAATATTCTTCATCAGGCTCTGCAGGAGGGATGAGCGGCCCTGAAAGAATCTTTCCACCTTGGGAACCGGATTAAAAACTTTGCAGATACAGTGCAGCCACACCCTGGTGCCGTGTAAACGAACTCCCCAAAAGTGAAGAGTTGCGGTGAAGTGAAGTGAAGTTTTGCGGATAGATTCGTAATCGTTGTCGTGCAAGCCGGGCCTTCGTGGGAGTCACAGGCCGTTGAACCTCGCTTTTGTGTTTTGTCGAGGAGACCATTGACATTTCTTCTTTCTTTAAACTGTTTATGAATGCTGTCTTTCTCAACAAAGTTGGGAGAAGCTCTCCAATAGCGTTTATCACTTCATCGCCATCTTGGCTCCTCCAAGGTTTTAAAGATAGAAGTAGTTTATAAGGAGATGATGACGTCATGCAGACCTTTACATTGTCCAAATGGAACAAAATAGTTTGTACTGCTTCCTTTTCTGACCTTCTAATAACTCAAGTTGTCTGTAGAGAGAGTACATGTAAAAATTCCTACATGTCATACTTTACTGTAGAGAGGAGTTTATTACAGCCTCATATTAAATCAATAATAATTGATAATAATATTAAAGCATACAGAGCTCTGGTATCGGAACAGAATCGGTACTGGCAGATGACAAAATTCAGTATTGGGATCAGATTGGAAGTGAAAAAAAGTGGATTGGTGCTTCCCTACTTTCACTAAAGTATCTCATTTTTGGTCTTGATGCATCAATACTAGTATTCTACATTGTACTAGTACTGCTCAGTATAACCACGAATGATTCCCGGTCCTCGATAAAAAAACCAGCTCCAAACAGACACTTTATTAATCCGTTAAAAACGAAAAACAGCTAAAGCAGCTAACATGGCTAAATCCACAGAAAAGAATTTAAAAATTATAAAACAGCTAGAAATGTTCTAAATTGCAGTCAAAAAACATTTCAACCAGTTGTTTTATTTTTAGTAAAAACTATGTTCCAACAAAACTGAATTTCCTTCATTTCAAAAGTTAAACATGTTTTAAAGCTCCAGATGAAATGTATGTTGACAGTGGGTAAAAAAACAAACAAACTATGTGCTCTGTGTGTGTGTGTGTGTGTTGAACTTCACCTCTGATAGAGGACAGGTAGCTCCTCCCTCAACTCATTGTTTATCTCCTCAAAGACATTCTGGGCTTTGTTGAACTCCTCTTCAGCCTGTTCAAGACAATTAAAAACCTCTTTGATCATCAACCACTCTGGAGAGTTAGAAACTGTTTCTACAACATTTCAAGTTGATTTGGGGCCACTGGGGAGTGCTGTTCTTTCTTTGTAATGAAACCACACACACGCAATAACTGAACAATAGGCTAGCATTTTCTAAAAGTTCCACCTTGGGAAGATAGCATTCTCAGAGGCGCTGAGCACCGCAAGTACAAACGGACATCCAAAACACAATGAATGTTTAGCATTTTCACTTGAAAAATTGGTCATAAACAGCCTAATACTAACTTTGGATATTTTGGCTTCATCCTTCTTCTTGGCGCTCTGCAGCGCCTCCAGGTGGTGACGTGCTGAATCATAGTCCACCAGTTTGCGTCCGCGCTTTGCGACTCGTTCCTGAAAAGCATGTAAAGACGCTTTTCTCTGGGAGAACATGTGGATGGGATAAACATTCAAGTTGTGGGGTGTCGGGTTACCTTGACCTCGGGGAACTGGCTGGTGTAGTTCTCCATGGTGCGGACAATCTGGTCACTCAGCTTCTCCTCAAAGTCGTTCAACAGTAAGTCTTCACTCTAACACACAGACATGGAGGCAAAATAGTTTTAGAAATCACGATTGAATTAAAAAAAATGTTTAATTGTTCTGATTGTTTGAGACTGTTGTTGATGTATTTTAATCCAACTTCTGCGATCATGCCCAGGTCCTGCACTCCCATCCAGTCTGATTCATAGATGTCTTTCAGGGTCTGAGACAGCCGTTTGGATGTCTCGTGAACTCCTGCAGGAAGGAAGTGGAAACAAAACAGCAGATTTATTCAATGCAGTCTGTAAAGGTCGGCACGTCATCAAGCTACAGCAGGACACAATGTTGTGGTCAAGCAACATGTCGCTCTTTAGCTTAAAAAAAACTAAACAAATTATATGAAAATGAACTTTAACCTTTAGAGTACTTCATAAAACGATTTCTTCCCCAAAAAACTACTAAAATTGTGCCGCAACAGACCAGGCAACAGAGGCAACTGCCTGGGGTTCCGAGCTGCAGGAGGCCAGAGGAACGGCTGACATCAGTCAATTTCACTGACAAAATAATGGAACTGCTTTAGATGCAGCAACAACAGTCGTAGTCCCTGGTCAGTTTCCAGTAGGGCCCCCGACAGACAACTTGAAACCCCTGGACACAACACAATGACACGTCGGGAACCTCCCTAATGGGGCCCCACTACTGCCCTGCAGCAATGTGCAGTCCTTGTTGTCAAACACACTGAAGCAGACAAACTCCTCTGGGCACATGAAATGAAATGAAAAGAAACACAAGACCATGGCAAGAAAAAGCGTGTGTTGGTAAGTGAGAGTGTGTAAGCTGTGTGTTACATTATAGAAACGTTAGTCCCAGTTAGTTCCAGACACTTTGTCCCAAACGCCCAGTCCTAAATCCACCAAACACCAGAAAAGTTCCCTGCACATTGAAGTCTGTGTAAAGTCAATTCAGACATTTTCTTCTAAACACATTCAGAAAGTGTCTATACATGTAGAGATTAAGTAATTGGCTGCCATTGACGTCTATAGACGTCAATTATCTTTTTCAATGGGAGGGGCTGGGGGAGGTGTGGCGGAGCTTGTCCATCAAGATCAGACTTGTCACTAAGTGTAATGACACCCTGATCACCGTCGGAGCCAGTAGTGCTCATTTTGGGTGAGAGATTTATATGGGAGGAAGATGCGTGAAGAAGAGGAAAATGGAGAAACGTGGATCATTCAAGCAGCTCACACTCGAACAGAGTATGGTTCGCAGAAACAACATTGGCGACGATCAAACCGGTCCCGGACCAAGTGGAGAGAGTCGGTGCCGGAGTGTACGGTGTGCGTTTCCACAGTCAGACGAGTCGAGTGATTTCAGAGAGCCTGACCCGGATTTCTGATTTCCAGTACTGATGTGAATGAAATGTAAATTTACAGAGGGTGAATCCAGCAGAGAGCCTCCTGCTGCTGGCAGTGTGGAGAGACAAGGTGAAAACTCCACATCACACAGCAGCAATACGAACTGTATTTTTATGGTAATTGTATTTCTAGAATTTACAGGTTGTGCGTCAACCAGAGGTCGTGACTATGATTCTGGCTGGCATCAAGCCAACTGGCAGCCAAATGAAATCCCCTTCACCACAACCCCTGGACCCCAGAGTGCTGCCGCAGAGCTGGATTCTGACCAGCCAGCTGACTTGCTGGAGCTCTTCATGACTGAGGAGCTGCTCCAGCATATAGTGGATCAGACCAACCTGTATGCAAGACAAGATTTTCAAGCACACCCTGACAGTCTGCCACATAGCAGAGGCCATGCATGGAAACCAGTGTCGGTTCCAGAACTGAAAACTTTCTTTGGACTCAGTTTTCTTACTGGCTATATCAAAAACCTGAACCATGAACCATACTGGAGTGTGGGTGAGGTGGATGCCACACCCTATTTCATCAGGCCATGTCACGGAACAGATTTCAGATTATATGGAGGTTCCTTCATTATAACAATAATGCATTACAGGAAGCGGTTGACAAAATGTAAAAAGCCTGGCCAGTGTTAGATTACATTGTGAAAAAGTTCAAGGAGATGCATCAACTCAACTCTCAACTCAACTCAACTTTATTTATAAAGCGCTTTAAGCAGCCGTAGCTGAGACAAAGTGCTGTACATTGAAATAAAAATATAAGACGCAAAATAAAACCATTAAAACAATAAAAACAAGAAGACGGTAAAACAATAAACAAAACATAAAAGGTTAAAACAATAAAAAACGAAGGCACTAAAACCAGACCAGAGTCTCACGCTGAGGTAAAAGCCAAAGAATAAAAATGTGTTTTAAGACGAGTTTTAAAAACGGACAATGAGGGGGCTTGTCTAACGGGGGGGGGGGGCATTCCAGAGGTGAGGACCGGCAGTGGAAAAGGCTCTTTCCCCTCTGAGCTTCCGTTTGGACCTCGGTTCCTCAGGAGCAGCCGGTCAGCTGACCTGAGGCACCGAGCAGGAGTGTATGGATGAAGAAGCTCAGAGAGGTATGGCGGGGCGAGACCCTTTTAAAGATTTAAAAACAAATAAAAGAATCTGAAAACGGACTCTAAAATGCACAGGCAGCCAGTGGAGGGAAGCCAGAATGGGGGTGATGTGCTCGCTCTTACGTGCCCCAGTTAAGAGGCGAGCAGCAGCGTTCTGCACCAACTGGAGGGTGAGGGAAGACTGGCTGACTCCAAAATAAAGTGAGTTGGTGAGGGAAGACTGGCTGACTCCAAAATAAAGTGAGTTGGTGAGGGAAGACTGGCTGACTCCACAATAAAGTGAGTTGGTGAGGGAAGACTGGCTGACTCCAAAATAAAGTGAGTTGGTGAGGGAAGACTGGCTGACTCCACAATAAAGTGAGTTGGTGAGGGAAGACTGGCTGACTCCAAAATAAAGTGAGTTGGTGAGGGAAGACTGGCTGACTCCAAAATAAAGTGAGTTGGTGAGGGAAGACTGGCTGACTCCACAATAAAGTGAGTTGGTGAGGGAAGACTGGCTGACTCCAAAATAAAGTGAGTTGGTGAGGGAAGACTGGCTGACTCCACAATAAAGTGAGTTGGTGAGGGAAGACTGGCTGACTCCAAAGTAAAGTGAGTTGGTGAGGGAAGACTGGCTGACTCCACAATAAAGTGAGTTGGTGAGGGAAGACTGGCTGACTCCACAATAAAGTGAGTTGGTGAGGGAAGACTGGCTGACTCCACAATAAAGTGAGTTGGTGAGGGAAGACTGGCTGACTCCACAATAAAGTGAGTTGGTGAGGGAAGACTGGCTGACTCCAAAATAAAGTGAGTTGGTGAGGGAAGACTGGCTGACTCCAAAGTAAAGTGAGTTGGTGAGGGAAGACTGGCTGACTCCAAAATAAAGTGAGTTGGTGAGGGAAGACTGGCTGACTCCAAAGTAAAGTGAGTTGGTGAGGGAAGACTGGCTGACTCCACAATAAAGTGAGTTGGTGAGGGAAGACTGGCTGACTCCACAATAAAGTGAGTTGGTGAGGGAAGACTGGCTGACTCCAAAATAAAGTGAGTTGGTGAGGGAAGACTGGCTGACTCCAAAGTAAAGTGAGTTGGTGAGGGAAGACTGGCTGACTCCACAATAAAGTGAGTTGGTGAGGGAAGACTGGCTGACTCCAAAATAAAGTGAGTTGGTGAGGGAAGACTGGCTGACTCCACAATAAAGTGAGTTGGTGAGGGAAGACTGGCTGACTCCACAATAAAGTGAGTTGGTGAGGGAAGACTGGCTGACTCCAAAATAAAGTGAGTTGGTGAGGGAAGACTGGCTGACTCCAAAGTAAAGTGAGTTGGTGAGGGAAGACTGGCTGACTCCACAATAAAGTGAGTTGGTGAGGGAAGACTGGCTGACTCCACAATAAAGTGAGTTGGTGAGGGAAGACTGGCTGACTCCACAATAAAGTGAGTTGGTGAGGGAAGACTGGCTGACTCCAAAATAAAGTGAGTTGGTGAGGGAAGACTGGCTGACTCCACAATAAAGTGAGTTGGTGAGGGAAGACTGGCTGACTCCACAATAAAGTGAGTTGGTGAGGGAAGACTGGCTGACTCCAAAGTAAAGTGAGTTGGTGAGGGAAGACTGGCTGACTCCAAAATAAAGTGAGTTGGTGAGGGAAGACTGGCTGACTCCACAATAAAGTGAGTTGGTGAGGGAAGACTGGCTGACTCCACAATAAAGTGAGTTGGTGAGGGAAGACTGGCTGACTCCAAAATAAAGTGAGTTGGTGAGGGAAGACTGGCTGACTCCACAATAAAGTGAGTTGGTGAGGGAAGACTGGCTGACTCCACAATAAAGTGAGTTGGTGAGGGAAGACTGGCTGACTCCAAAGTAAAGTGAGTTGCAGTAATCCAGCCGAGATGTAATAAAAGTGTGGATTACTGCTTCCAGGTGCTTCTGTGTCAGAAAGGGCTTTACCTTCGCCAGCTGCCTCAGGTGAAAGAAGCTGGACTTCACTATAGCCCCAATCTGCCGTCCAGTTTAAAATCACTGTCCATTTTAACGCCCAAATTGGAGACCAACGGCTTAATGTATTGTCTCAGTGGGCCGAAATCGACCGAGGGCGGTTCACTAGTGGCACTCGGGCCGAACACCATCACTTCTGTCTTTTTTTCGTTGAACTGGCTGACTCCACAATAAAGTGAGTTGGTGAGGGAAGACTGGCTGACTCCAAAGTAAAGTGAGTTGCAGTAATCCAGCCGAGATGTAATAAAAGTGTGGATTACTGCTTCCAGGTGCTTCTGTGTCAGAAAGGGCTTTACCTTCGCCAGCTGCCTCAGGTGAAAGAAGCTGGACTTCACTATAGCCCCAATCTGCCGTCCAGTTTAAAATCACTGTCCATTTTAACGCCCAAATTGGAGACCAACGGCTTAATGTATTGTCTCAGTGGGCCGAAATCGACCGAGGGCGGTTCACTAGTGGCACTCGGGCCGAACACCATCACTTCTGTCTTTTTTTCGTTGAATTTTAAAAAGTTCAGCGACATCCATGTTTTGATGTCTTCAAGACAAGACAGAAGTAATTTCAATGAGGCATTGTCCTTTTTCAGTGGCACATAAATCTGACTGTCGTCTGCATAAAGGTGAAAAGAGATGCCGTGTTTCCTCAGAATGGCGCCCAGGGGAAGCAGGTACAGGGAGAAGAGCAGTGGCCCTAAAATAGAACCCTGCGGAACGCCATATAACAGTGGCGCAGTGTGGGACTCAGAGCCACCAAGGAGTGCACTCATGGATCTTCCCCCAAGATAAGATCTGACCCAGTTTAGGGCAGTACCACCAATGCCCACTAGGTGTTGCAGACGAGATACTAAGATATTGTGGTCCACAGTGTCGAACGCTGCAGTCAGGTCCAGCAGGACAAGGACCACATGGTCACCGCCGTCAACCGCCACGAGGATATCATTAAAAACTCTTAAAAGGGCTGACTCAGTACTATGCAATGTTTTAAAACCAGACTGGAAAACCTCCAGGATATCATGCTCATCTAGGAATGATTTTAACTGAGCATGGGCAGTTTTCTCCAGGATTTTCGCTATAAAAGGCAGCTTGGAGATAGGTCTATAGCATACCACGATCAAGACCAGGTTTCTTAAGCAGGGGTTGCACCACAGCATGTTTAAAACTTTGGGGGACAACACCAGAAGACAAGCTGCTGTTAATAATGGCCAGAACTGACAGCCCTATACAAGGAAAAACCTCTTTAAAGAAGTGAGGCGGGACAATGTCACGGGGAGAGCCGGATGGCTTCATCTGGACAACCACTTTCTGCAGTGCAATCAAGGACACCGGTTCAAAGGCATCAAGCACAGCTGAGGGAGAAACGTGGTCAGAGGGGTCAGATGCAAGTGTGGTGATGAGAGCCCTCGCGGTAGCAACTTTATCAATAAAGAAGTGCAGGAAGCTATCGCACATTTCTGGGGATTCCTCTGTGAACACAGGCTGAGGTGAGTCCAGAACAGACTCTATGGTTTTAAATAACACACCAGGGTTGTGAGAATTAGACTCAATAATGTTGGACAGGTACTCTGTTCTGGCCTCTCTGACGGCGGTCTGGTAGCAGCGCCAGCAGTCTTTCAGGATTTGGCGTGAAACCTGCAGCTTATCCTTTTTCCATTTGCGCTCGGCTTCAACCAGGGTAAAACATATTCATTGATGAGGGAATGATGCAGTGGCGGGGGGCGACTCTCATTCAGAGTGTACAACCTGTGTGTGTAAAACCTGTGAAGTATGGCATCAAGTCATACATCCTGTGTGA
The DNA here is from genome assembly GCF_963422515.1 of Blennius ocellaris. NCBI lineage: Eukaryota > Metazoa > Chordata > Actinopteri > Blenniiformes > Blenniidae > Blennius > Blennius ocellaris. The sequence continues at coordinate 1,702 of NW_027661975.1, read as the reverse complement.
ATCTGCAACAGGGTACTGCTTCAATATGCAACCTTACGTCAGGACAGCTAGTACTCTGCCAGATACAGTGTTCTCTCTCCTTGATCGTCTCCCAGGCCATGGTTTATACACTGTATATTCACTCATTTCAGGCTATATGGCACTTTACATGTGTACAATCGCATACTTAACACATATCCATATAGGCAGGAAATACGGCCGACCAAGGCATCGGCTGCATTTCCTGCTCCACAGCAGCCTAAGTGGGTCTACTCTTTATAAAGTCTATGGTGGAAACAAGACAGGTTTCACAGTGAGTCAAGAGCAGACTGTAGCATCCAGAGCCACCCAGTGGATCCCAATATATTCACTTGCTCTGCAGTGATCCTTCATCTGAGATCGATCTGATCTGATCTGAATTGATGTGCACGGGAACCAAGCAGGTATCAGGACCCGCCCACTGAGTTTGATGGGCGAGTTTGACAGATAAAATGAATTCATAAAGCCGTGCAACACGGACCATGAAATAATTAAATACATTGTGAAATAAATATGTTTTTTACATAATATTATTTCATATTTTAATTAATTAATGACACATTCATATATTTTAATTCACATTTGTATTAATTAATAACGCATTTAATTAATTGGTGTATTAAATTATTTAACTTTGGCACAGTCAGCCCCTCCATACACACCACACACATTTTCTGGACTTGTGAAAAATGGAAATCATTGTGAAAAGATGTACATTCTGTCTTGGTTGCTGTACTTGTTATGAGAAATCTGGTTTATCTGAAATTCTGTCTAAAACAATTTTTTTATTATATTAAAAAGTCTTAAAAAAAAAATGTCTAACTTGTAAATCTTCATAAATGCAGCTTCAGAAGCACTCTTCCAATAATTAAAATGTAACTTCATAAGCTGTGTTATCCTCATTCTAAAAGGTTAAACATGTTTTGCTCAGAAGCATTTTATGGAGAAGGCAAGGACAGCTGAGGCTTCACAAACACAGTGGCATAATTGTATCAATCACTCCTGCAGTGCAGAGTTTTTCCTCTGCCCGATATTAGTTGTTCAAGACCATCCGAGTAATGCAGACAGAATAAAAAAAAGTTGACCGGGCATCTAAGAATAGAAGAAATCAACTTCCCTACTTTTAGGTCTCTTTCCTGACATAGACGCATCGTAAACCCACCTTTCACCGCAGCGTAGTAGGCTTTGACGTCTTTGAACAACCTGCAGCCGTTGATCTGTGGAGGGGGAGAGAGGGAGAGGCCTAAAGTTTGTGACTGCCCAGCGGGGGTGTGTGTGTGTGTGTGTGTGTGTGTGTGGAGCCCAGTTGATGAAATCGGTTGCATATCTGCTGCTCTTTTGTTTGCTTTCAAATTCTCCTGCATGAGCTGGGAATGATCCCACTGTCTATGGGGTTGTATTTGTGCCAAAATTCTGAGCGAGCGATGGGGAAAATTTGAGCGCAAAAAAAAATTAATTGTGCAGCGCACTAAAAGCATTTTGAAGAAGAATATTTAAATTGCACAAAGACAAACTTGAGATTGCGCTCAAAAATCATTTCTGCGCTCAGATTCTCTCTCTCTCTCTCTCTCTCTCTCTCTCTCTCTCTCTCTCTCTCATCTCTCTCTCCTCTCTCTCTCTCTCTCCTCTCCTCTCTCTCTCTCTCTCTCCTCTCTCTCTCTCTCTCTCTCCTCTCTCTCTCTCT